>NC_034011.1:8546065-8578807 GCF_000346465.2 Prunus persica
TCCCCTTCCCAAAGCATCAATTCTGAAGGATAAAAGTTCAAATCATGCCTGGTTATGCCCTCACCGAGTTGACTCCCTTTAATAGTGTTTCCCTTTCATTAGAGAGAAGGGCAATGAAGTAGGAGATGGTCCATTTTGAGGAGAAGAAGATTATTTGGTTAACATATTCCTTCCAAGCAAAAGTTCACCTTTATTTGATCTTGTCATTTTCCGCTCTGGAGAAGGTGCAAAGTGCACCAATGATGGGGAGCAAATAGTACCTACGAAGGAAGAAACTGATAATGAAGATGGAGATTCGAGTGATGATTCTAGTAACGATTCGAGTTATATTAGGTTGTTTTGTTAAATGGTTTTATGTGTATGCTTTGCGATCTGTTAATAATGTGCTTATAGGTATGGGTTCATGGATTTTCTGTTTAATGGGTTCATGGATTACATTATCTGTTATGTTGAATTGGGAATGGATTTAATTTTGTCGTATCTTTTAATCACCCTATGTTATGTTGAATTGGGAATGGATTTATTGTTTTCATGCTTGGTTTCATGTATATGTTGGTTTCTTGCTTGGTTTCATATATATGTTGTGTTCTTAATGGGTTTTGTGTTCTTGAAAATAAACTGAGACACGACGAATTTTAAGGCTTACGACGACGATTACACGACGGTTTTTTTAAACTACCGTCGTTGTATTACTTATACACGACGGTTTTTTCATAAACCGTCGTTTGTATTACTTATAATAGACGACGTCTGTTGAAAATCCGTCGTCTATATATGCCAAATACGTCTGTTTTTGTTTAAAACCCGTCGTCTCTGTTGTGTATTACTTGCGATTAGATCATTGTATAATCTGCTATAGTGATGGTCATTGCCTGTATTTTCACTTTATTATAGATAATAGGTTATAGTGTCGGAGATGGATAAGTCATGGATGCACTCGGATAGAAGATCGAAGGCATATGAATTTGGGGTGGAAGCATTTTTGAACTTTGCTGTAGAAAATCTTCTAACTACAACACATATCCGTTGTCCATGTGTTAAATGTGTTAATTTGAAGTTGTTTGGGGTTGGAATTATAAGGGATCACTTATACTTTAATGGAATTGACCAAAGCTATAAGAATTGGACATTTCACGGAGAACCTTGGGAAGCAACTACTAATGCTAGTAGAAATGTTGAAGAAGATGATGGCCATAGTAGGTACAGTTTTGTGTCTGAAGAAATTGATATGGATGATAATGATTTTGGTGATTTTGGTTCGGATCCGTATGAGTTTGCCAATGTGATTGGGGATGGAGATCAACCAGTGTACCCTGGTTGTAGAAAGTACACGAAGTTATCGGCATTAGTGAAGTTGTATAATTTGAAGGCAAAACATGGGATGAGTGATGTCTGTTTTACAGAATTATTGATACTTCAAGGCGATTTGCTTCCAGAAGGAAATACAATACCAACCTCCATGTATGAGGCTAAAAAGACTTTGTGTGCATTGGGGCTGAGTTATGAGAAAATGCACGCATGCCCCAATGATTGCATCTTGTATAGGAAGGAGTATGAGGATTCAACTAATTGTCCTACTTGTGGTATCTCAAGGTGGAAGGAAGGCAAAGATTCAATCTTGAAAGAGGGTGTGCCAGCGAAGGTGGTGTGGTATTTTCCCCCAATTCCAAGGTTTAAAAGGATGTTTCAATCACATGAGACAGCTAAGAGTTTGACTTGGTGGCATGCTGCTAGAAAATCAATTGACGGTCAGATGTCTCATCCGGCGGATTCCCCGTCTTGGAAACTTCTTGATGATAAATGGCCTGAGTTTGGTAATGAGCCGAGAAACTTGAGATTGGCTCTTTCATCTGATGGATTCAATCCCCACAGTTCTCTAAGTAGCAGATATAGTTGTTGGCCGGTTATCTTAGTTACATATAATCTCCCTCCATGGCTGTGCATGAAACGAAAGTTCATGATGTTAACCTTATTGATTTCCGGTCCTAAACAACCCGGAAATGATATAGACGTCTACTTGGAGCCTTTGATTGATGATTTAAAATCCTTGTGGGTTGGGATTATAGGAGTGTATGATGCACATAATGGAGAATACTTTACACTCAGAGCTGCATTAATGTGGACAATTAATGATTTCCCCGCCTATGGAAACTTATCTGGTTGTGTTGTTAAAGGATATAAAGCTTGTCCAATATGCGGCGATGATACACCTAGTCACAGGTTGAAAAATGGCCACAAAATTTGTTACATTGGGCATAGAAAATGGTTACCAATCAATCATCCATATAGGAGGCAACGTGCAGCTTTTAATGGGAAACCTGAATATGGCATACCTCCCGAGCCATTAACCGGAGAAGAAGTGCTGCATATGGTTGAAAATGGTGACAGAGTTTGTTGGAAGAAGAAATCAATATTCTTTGATCTCGAGTATTGGAAATACCTTCCTGTGAGGCATGCCCTGGATGTTATGCACATTGAGAAGAATGTTTGCGATAGTATCATTGGTACATTGCTGGAGATCCCTGGAAAAAATAAAGATGGGATTGCAGCTCGATTAGATTTATTGAACATGGGGGTCAAAACTGATTTGCAACCCGAGTATGGAGAAAGACGTACTCGTTTGCCTCCTGGGCCTTGGAATTTGTCAAGAGCAGAGAAGAGAGAGGTTTGCAATTCTTTCTATGGTATGAAGGTCCCTGAAGGTTATTCTTCAAATATTAAAAATCTTGTATCTTTACAAGATTCAAGACTTCTTGGCCTTAAATCACATGATTGTCATACCTTAATGCAACAATTGCTCCCTGTGGCAATTCGTTCTGTTTTGGAGAAGCCTGCAAGGTATGCAATAACTCGTTTGTGCTTCTTCTTCAATGCTATATGTGCAAAGACTGTTGATGTTTCCAAGCTAGATAAGTTGGAAGAAGATGTAGTAGTTACTCTGTGTTTGCTTGAGAAGTACTTTCCCCCTTCATTCTTTGATATCATGGTTCATCTAGTAGTACATCTTGTCAGAGAAGTTCGTCTATGTGGGCCAGTATATTTTAGGTGGATGTATCTGTTTGAAAGATATATGAAAGTGCTGAAGGGGTATGTTCAGAATCGTACTCGTCCCGAAGGTTGCATTGTTGAGCGGTATATAGCTGAAGAAGCGGTAGAGTGTTGTACTCAGCATTTATCTGATGTTAGTACAGTTGGAGTGCCTTCAAGCCAAAAGATGGGACTTTCAAAGCCATTATCAGGTTGCACAGTGAGCGTAGTTGATCAGGACCTGTTGAATCAAGCACATCTATATGTCTTGGAGAATACGGAGGAAGTCCTACCTTATATCGAGTACGTATGAGCTTTATTCTTTAAGTTTCCATTTTAAATTATTTCTTATGTTTATCTTCTATATTTAGGACCGTAATGCTTGAATTTTTCGTGTCATGTAGGCAACATATGATTCACATCAAGACTGCTTATCCAAAATTTAGAAAGAGAACAAAGTGGCTGCAGGATAAGCACAATAGCACTTTCATTCAATGGCTACGCTTCAAGGTATATATTGTTGAATAACATATTTCTCTTTTAATTTTCTTCTTATTTATATGTTAGATTGAATTAAGATATGATTAATTTGCAGGTTCAAAGTGAACTTGAGGAAGACAATCATGGCGTATCAGAAAATTTAAGGTGGCTAGCAGCTGGTCCAAACATGTCAGTGCCATTATATAGGAGCTATCTTATTAAAGGTATTAAATTCAATATCAAGGCACAAGATGATGTGCGGACAACTCAAAATAGTGGAGTTTATTTACTTGCACATACCATGCAAGTTGCTAGTGCCAAGGATAAAAACCCAATTCTCTCAAATATGGGTTTCTATGGTGTCATTCAAGAAATTTGGGACCTTGACTACCAAAAGTTTACAATCCCAGTCTTTAGGTGTGATTGGATAGATAGTTCTGGTCTTGTAGTCGACGAACTTGGATTTACCCTTGTAGATTTGAGTAAAATTGGACATAGGAATGACCAATTTGTTTTGGCTTCTCAAGTCAAACAAATATTTTTTGTTGACGACCCGATGCATCGTGGTTGGTCGGTAGTGTTATCAATGCCTAGTAGAGAATATAATGATGTTATTGGTGATGAAGTATTAGGTGATGTGATAATTGAGTGTGAGCCATTTACTAGAGGGATGCCAAATGTTGACACATTTGATGAACTGGTGGGTGAGTTAGGCGGTCAAAATATTCGAGATGGGTGTGAAGATATATGGATTGAATGATGCTTATGTAATTGGCAGTGTATGACATTAATTTTGTAATATATTGTAATGTGATTTCTTCACTTTCTACGTTCAAATAAAACACGACGTTATTGTGAATCAGTTATTCAGCATATTTACCGACGTCTTAAAGCAACGTAACAATGAAGAACCACGACGCTATTGTGAAGCAATTATTCAGGATATCACGTCGGGGAAGGATTAAGAACCGCCATGTAATTCAAAATAACACGACTCCAATCCCATAATACCGACATCTAAAAAACGAGATATATAATCTGAACGTTAAAAAATACGACGTCATCATACATTTTCCACGTCGCAAGTTCTTTTATAAACGAAGAGGAACGAAATGAATTCCGACGGAAATTCATTATAACCGCCGTCTAATAACAATTAAACGACGTTATTTGTAATACGGCTCTCATCATAATCAACGCCGTCTATATGTTCTGTAATACGGCTCTCATTTATTTGGAACCGACGTTGTTTAGAAGTTCAACGTCGTCTATATTATTAAGTGCGTCGTGAGTAATGATGATAGATATAAATACAACGTCGACTATATAAATGCCACCGACGTTGTTTCGCATTTCAACGTCAACTGTATAAATACATACGTCGTAAAAAATGACACTGACAACTATTTCCACGTCATCTTTTTTAGAAAAATCGAAGTGGAAAATTTATTTCACGACGGTTGTTTGTAAATAAGAGACGTAGTATATTTCAATAACGTCGTCTTCTCATGTATTTAAAGACGTCATATTTTTTCTTGTCGTGTAAATTATATTTAACGGCGTAGTATTTTAGTTGTCGTCGTTGTATGTATATCTTGCGGCCTTGTTCTTTTAACATGTGTCATATTTTTCCTTTTTAACGACCGTGATTTGTTTGAGTTGGTCGTCTATTCTCATCCTCGACTATTTTCTAGAACTTTAGCAGACTAAACACGTCTGTTTTTATTGTTTTCCGACGTTGTTTTATTTAACAACATCTAATATTTATCGTCGTTGTTTGTTTCTGAAAATATGACGTAAACATTTTGTAATACGACTCTCATATATTTGTAACCGACGTTGTTTCGTTTTTCAACGTCTACTCAATAAATACATACGTCGTAAATAATGACACTGACAACTATTTTCACGTCATCTTTTATCGAAAAATCGAAGTGGAAAATTAATTTTACGACGGCTGTTTTTATATATGCGACGTAGTAGGTATCAATAACGTCGTCTTCTAATGTATTTAAAGACGTCAAATTTTTTATTGTCGTGAAAATGATATTTAACGGCGTCGTTTTTTTATTTTCGTCGTTGTATGTCTATCTTGCGGCCTTGTTCTCTTAATATGTGTCATATTTTTCCTTTTTAACGACGGTTTTTTTAGAGAGTTGGTCGTCTATTCTCATCCTCGTCTGCTTTTTTAGATCTTTTTGCAGTACAAAGACGTCGTTTTGTATTTGTTGATGACGTTGTATATTTTAACAACGACGGTGATTTAGCGTCGTGGTATATGAGGGAAAAGATGACGGTGGATTCCACGACCATTGAAAAATCGAATACACGACGGTGATTTACCGTCGTCTTTTTGCTTTTTTGTAGTAGTGATGGATCTCCCTCATGGTATTCATGTAATCTCTAAGGAGGGTGTTGTGTGTAAGCTGCGAAAGTCCTTATATGGATTGAAGCAGTCTACAATAGCGTGATTTGAGAGATTTGCAGCATCTATGAAGCAATTTGGGTATATGCAGAGTAACTCAAACCATACTTTGTTTCTAAAGCATTATAAATGTACATTGACAGCTTTAATTATTTATGTTAATGATATGATTGTGACTGGAGATAATCGGGCAGCAATGCAAAATCTTCAAAATATCTGGCTTCCGAGTTTGAGATGAAGTCATTGGGTGATTTGAAGTATTCTCTTGGGATTGAAGTTGCCAGATATAAACATGGTATCTTTCTGTCTCAAAGAAAGTATATTTTGGATTTACTTGCAGAGACTGGAATGTTGGATTGTAAACCAATTGATACCCCTAGTTAATAGAATCATAAGCTGGGATTGTATTCTAATCAAGTCCCTACAGATAAAGAGCGTTATCAACGACTTGTGGGAAAATTGAATTATTTAGCTCATACACGTCTTGATATTGCATATGTAGTGAGTATAGTGAGTCAGTTCATGCATTCTCATAGTGAAAATCATATGGGTGCTGTGATGCGTATTTTAAGATATCTGAAAGTAACTCCTGGCAAGGGGTTAATGTTTTCCAAGTATGGTCATACAGATGTGGAAGGGTATATGGATGCTGATTGGGCTGGTTCAATCACTAATAGACGTTCTACGTCTGGGTATTTCACATTTGTTAGTGATAATCTTGTTACTTGGAGGAGTAAAAAGAAAAAAAGTGATGTCTCAGTCTAGTGTTGAAGCTGAGTATCGTGGGATGGCTCAAGGTGTGTGCGAGGTACTATGGTTGAGGAGATTGTTGAGAGATCTTGGGTTTGCGCCTCAGAAACCTTTAGATTTGTATTGTGATAACAAAGCTGCAATTGCGATTGCTCATAACCCTGTGCAACATGATCATACAAAGCACGTGGAGGTTGATCGACATTTTATTAAAGAGAAAGTGGATGTTGAGATTGTTTCTTTTCCGATTATATCATCCGAGTATCAACTGGCAGATGTACTTACAAAAGTTGTGTCAACTATTGTCTTTCTAAACTCGCTTGACAAGTTGGACATGCGTGATATCTTTGCTCCAACTTAAGGGGGAGTGTTGGCGAGATCTTAGCTTAATTAGGAGATTTATTTCCTAGTTTATTAGGACTATATTTCTTTCCTTTTGTACAAATATTATGTAATTAGGATTTTATCTTGTTTCCTAGTTTGACCGCACTAGGGTTATATCCTTGTATTATAAATACCTCCTTTGGAAGAATGAAATACAACCTGAAAATATTCTACCCATATTGTTTGACAGTCCAACTATATTAAAATTGGTCATGCCAACGGGGTCTAGCCTAGTGTAAAAGGGTCTTGACTTGCTTACCAGTTGTCTTAGGTTCAAACCCCCATGGCACCTTAGTAGTGGGTGTGAGAAACCTTCCCTCCTTTTGTAGTTTAGACTATCCATTTTGTTAAATTGCAAGAAGTTCTTAGACGTATCATTGCACTACAAGATATGGAAACAAAAATAGTTGACAACACAAGGCTTGAAACAAAGTGTGAAATTCAAATTGAAAATGTCAGGTAAAAATGTTAACAAAACATCTATAAATTTTAAAAAATTTACACCTCTTATTAGAATTTTTATTATTATAAAAGATCTATGTTGATACAAGAGTTAGAAAATTATAGTTCTTTTATGGGGCGACATAGCAAAGACTTTCGATGGAAAAGCTTTACAGCAGTTAGTGCCACCTACATTTGTAGTTTTTACAAGCCTCAAAGTTAAAGAATTTGTGGGTATACCATTTATTTCTCCTTCTTTCTATTAACTATTCTTATTAAGCAAGCAAGATCTCTCTGTCTCTCTCTATTTGAGCAAGTGAATAATGAACCCTAGGAGCTTAATATCTGTTTGGATCTAAAAGGAAATATGATTTAGAGATGATATTCTATACTAATCGACCAGTCTCTTAGCTGGAAGGTAAAGATGGTTGCTTCAATATAAGATCATCCAAACAAAAAAATATAATTTAACATTGTATAAAATATGTAGAAACCTACTTACCCTCTTCTTTTTTTTTTTGGGCTAAGAAAACGCAAGAAAAAAAAAACAAAATATTTAATCTTTTTAAACATTTTACTCTTTTTTTGTGAGTAGGAGTTCACTAATTATGCTTATAAGAGCGTTTAAGATCACCCACTTAATAACATTAGTACTTTTTATCGAATCACTTGGGTTTCTGTGGAAACTCGACATAAAGGCTAAAGTTTGAGTCTTTGTTCTATAATTAAGCTGGAATGAAAATTTGGTGCCTTTATTCTTTCTTACAATGAAAATTTCATTTCATTATTATTATTTTTTTGTTATTGAAAGGTTTGAGCATGAGGACAATGGTGAAAATCTCTCTCGTAGATAAACAAAAGTTTAGGGAGAGACAGAGTAGACCTATAACCTCGAACCGAAAGGACTTACGGTGAAAATCTCTCTTCAACCTACCATAAAATTGATAAAAGAGAATAGACAAAAAAAACAAAGAATCAAATTCAAAATTAAAAGAAACCGCCAACGACTATATCTATGGCTATTAACTAATTTGGACTTCAGTCTTCATTGAATCATTGAGTGGAGCTTAAAAATAATAAAATATAAAATATTGAATTGAATAGTTGTTGGGAGTCTTCCTTTCTTAAATCATTTTGGGCTTGGGCTTCATGTTAGAGAGAGAAACAAATCAAGTAAAGAAATTAAAACCCCCCAAGAGAAGTAATACAAGTTGTGGGCTCGAAGGACTGCAACAAGACAATGAATCATTAATATGGTAGTTGATCATGGGGCTTTATCAACATGTTTTTCACCAGGTGCATTTGGTATCTGATCTTCTTGCTAATCTATCTAGGTCATGACAATTCTTCGCCTCATATTTGGTATCTGATGCTCTTGCTAATCAGGGTCATTTGTAATTTTATTTTGTCTTTTTTTAAGACAAAAATAAAGAAAAGGATAATATTGTAGTAGTAGGTGAAGGGCAGTGATCTATGCTGCCACGTCAGCCAGTGGTTGGTAAAAAGCCTGCCTTGAAAAAGTATTTCAACCAAATTGGCTTGGCCCCCACCACCACCATCCAGACCCACTCTCACCAACCCAACCTCATACACACATGTACTCACAATACTTCCTCATCCAATCACCAACCCCAATACTTTTCTCCAAATTTCCATTCTCCCACTTTTGCCCCCCAAACATTTACATAATCCCATCTCTCTCCCTCCACCAACCTCACCCACCCTTTCCGCCTAATCCCACTTGTATATGAACATCCCCTTCCCAGACGCACCAATTAAGCTCAAATCCATTTTTCTTGTCTTCATTTTCTCTTCTCTTTGAAACATCTCGTTTTCATTTTTATTTTTCCAATGGCAATAGAAACAACCCCAAACGACATCGTTTACCGCTCCAAACTCCCCGACATCCCCATCCCAAAACACCTCCCTCTCCATTCTTATGTCTTCCAAGACAAGAACCACTTGAGCTCCAAGCCCTGCATCATCAACGGCACCACCGGTGACATCTATTCGTACTCCGATGTGGAGCTCAAAGCGCGCAGAGTCGCCTCTGGGCTCAACAAGCTCGGAGTCCAACAGGGCGACGTCATCATGCTCTTGCTCCCCAACTCCCCGGAATTTGTCTTCGCCTTCCTCGGAGCTTCGTTTCGCGGGGCCATGACGACCTCAGCGAACCCTTTCTTCACTCCCGCGGAGATCCTAAAGCAAGCCAAAGCCTCAAAGGCAAAGCTCATCATCACCTTGGCATGTTACTACGACAAAGTGAAGGACTTGTCATCATCATCATCGGCCGGTCATGATGATGTTCATGATATTAAGCTCATGTGCGTCGACTCTCCACCTGATCCCAGCTGCTTGCATTTCTCTGAGCTTCTCCAAGCGGATGAAAACGACATGCCGGAGGTGGACATCGACCCAAACGACGTCGTGGCCTTGCCATACTCGTCCGGGACGACGGGGTTGCCGAAAGGGGTGATGTTAACCCACAAGGGGCTCGTCACCAGCGTGGCCCAGCAGGTAGATGGGGAGAATCCCAACTTGTATTATAGCAGTGACGACGTCGTTTTGTGCGTGCTCCCGCTTTTCCATATTTATTCTTTGAACTCGGTGTTGCTTTGTGGGCTAAGAGCTGGAGCTGCCATTTTGATGATGAACAAGTTCGAGATTGTTTCTCTGTTGGGGTTGATCGAGAAGCACAAAGTTAGTATTGCCCCCATCGTGCCGCCGATCGTGCTGGCGATCGCCAAGTTCCCCGATCTCGACAAGTACGACTTGTCGTCGATTCGGGTGCTCAAGTGTGGAGGGGCACCTCTGGGGAAGGAGCTTGAAGATACTGTGAGAGCCAAGTTTCCTAATGTCACACTTGGTCAGGTATGTACACAATTAATATTTAAGTACTTATCTTTATTTATATTTTTGAAACGACGTCGTTTTATAATTTTAAGTATGCTTTGTAGATTTAGAATCTAGGACAGCATAATTACGATTAACAAATTTGCTTTTAAAGTCGCTTTCCCTCTTTACCCCTCTGATTTTTGCAAAGATAAGAAAAGTATAAATTATTTGTGGTGGGTTGCACAGATTTGACTCGTACGTTATGACAGATTAATGTCATGCCAACCACAAATGGGGAACAAATAATTTATCTTAATTTGTAGGGTTACCTTGTACCACACGTGCGTACATCCTTTGATAGCCGGTGAGTTCTGAATATAAACCAACCAATAAGCATAACATGAGGGAGATTTAATTGCGTTATGAATTTAGATTCGTTTACCTACCACTTTGAGTCATTGACATGTTACAAGTTTTAGAATATATAATTTTCTTTGAATAATATTAGGAAATTGCATTTGAATATCATATAATGTGACAAGTAATACGTACATGTTATGTTAATTAATAATTTTCTTATTGAATATTGGTTGTATATTTATCGCTACTCGTATATGATACAAAAATGTTACTTCCTTACGCTCTTAGAGTATATATAATATATATGTGTGTTTTATATGTTGGTCTACTAAGGAATTGTTGGTGTATTGTTCAAAGGATAGACTTCAGAATGTGACACCAAATCTATATTTTACGTTAAATTATTTATAATGATTGATATATAACCCATTTAATAGTATAATCCAAATTAATATCCGTCTGGCCAATACATTTTGGTTCTTTTGGGAGACTTTTCAATTTCTAATCATGATGAAGCATCCTTAATTAGTTTAATAATCATTGTTAGGTTGAAATTAATGGGTCCAAAATGAATGATATGTGCAGGGATATGGAATGACAGAGGCAGGCCCAGTGTTGACAATGTCATTGGCATTTGCCAAGCAGCCCTTTGGGGTGAAGCCAGGGGGATGTGGCACTGTCGTCAGAAATGCACAAATCAAGATCGTTGACCCTGAAACTGGAGCTTCTTTGCCACGCAACCAGCCTGGAGAGATTTGCATTAGAGGTGACCAAATCATGAAAGGTATGCCTTGCCTTCTACTGCTTCATATTTATATATGATTTAAGCAAATGAGTAGTCAAAAATGTTGAATAATACTCCATGTACATGTCCCAAATATAAATTCCACATCGGTTTTATCATCATCGAATTATTTACAAGTGGTGCTTGAAACAGTCGTTCATACACATTAATATGATTTTTCTTTACCTGCTTCATGTCACTTAATGTAATAATTTCGAGTGTATTCATGAATTTTAAATTAATGAAAATATAATGAATAATGTGATTAATAAATAAAATTCATAGCTTTATCCAAAGTTATTTAGGATGTCACAAATATGAGTTAGGTAAGCTAGTTAGGGCAGTGAGTCCGTCCCCTTGTACTCAAGTTCGAGTCCCCCTCATTATTAATTAATGACTTTGATTGGCTTTCATAAATTAATCTCAGGTTATCTTAATGATCCTGAGTCCACAAGGGCAACCATAGACAAGGAAGGTTGGCTGCATACAGGCGATATAGGCTTCATTGATGATGACGAAGAGCTTTTCATTGTTGATCGGTTGAAGGAACTCATCAAATACAAAGGGTTTCAAGTGGCCCCTGCTGAGCTTGAAGCCTTGCTCGTTACCCATCCTAGTGTTTCTGATGCTGCTGTTGTCCCGTAAGTCATTAATTTATGACGAATAGTGGAATTGAAAGCATGTTTTTTTTTTTTTTTCCATCTTAAAATTCACGCGCATTTTGTAAAAAAAATTTAAAATTAAATATAACCGGTACATACAATAATTTATTGTTTTGACATTACATATAACATGATTTCAGAATGAAGGATGAGGCAGCTGGAGAGGTTCCGGTTGCATTTGTAGTAAGGTCAAAAAATGCTCAGATCACTGAGGATGAAATCAAGCAATTTATCTCAAAACAGGTAATTTTTTTTTTCCCTACAGTAATTAATTATTATTATTATTATTTTTTTGTGCGCTAAAAATTGTTCTTTATATCATGGGCTGCATCAATCTGTTGTTGGATATTATTAGGGCAGGTTGCCTAATTGGCCTGGTTGAGTATCAATTGCCACTAATATTTTTATGTCTTTGTACGCAGGTTGTATTTTATAAGAGATTAAATCGAGTATTTTTCATCGAAGCCATTCCGAAGTCGCCATCTGGCAAAATCTTGCGGAAGGACTTGAGAGCAAAGCTTGCTACTGGGTTTCCAAATTGAGTCCTGCCCTGCATATTTGAAGGAAGGGCTTGCTGTGTACTTATCATAAAAGGCTTGATTGCAGTCATTACTATGAAATGTTGTAATGAGATTCCTCAATTATATTGTGGATAAGTAACGAACTACAAAGTACTTTATGTTAAGCTTAATTAACAAAGTACTTTATGTTACTCTTAAAGTTCATTCATCCATAATTTTATTGTTCATTCATATTATAACATGTGAATTAACTATACCATGTAGTCGTTCTAGTGCCATATAATAATTTATCACATTTAAGAAATAACAAAAATAAAAGAATAGGTTAGAAGTCTGAAATTTTATAGAAATTCTTCATATATTTTTTGAACAATTAAAAGATTAATCATAAAATTTTAAAACTAAAAAAGCAAAAGAAAGAAAAAAGGGAAGAGGAAAAGGTAGGAAACTTGTTAACTTGAGAACCGGTTAACAAGTTAAAAAAGGCTTAATTACCGTTTCACCCCCTAAAACGGATGCTCGTTCTCACTTTACCCTCTGAAACTGAAAATTTCTCACTTAACCCCCATAATCTCTAAAGATTGGCCAAATTTTCTCACTTTACTACTTCTGTCCACGAAACCGTTAAGTGTGCTTATGTTGACATGAGTATTTTAGTAAATTTAGGTATTAAAAACTTTAAAATCCAAAATCAATATAAAAAACATATTTAAACTTTTTGAAATTTATTTTAGGGTTGTTTGTAGCATATCTGACCGGCTTCTTTTGCCATGACACATGGAAGGGGCCTGACACCAAGCAGGTCCCTGTAGCCCATGTTGGCCAGCTAATCTTACAATTGGTAGGTGCTCTCGACACTCATGACTAATTCCACGCCCAACACAACCCAATAGCCCACGCTGGAAAGCCCAGCCTCTCAATCAGTAGGTGCCCTCGGCAACCACGACCGATTGCACGTTGGCTGGCCCAGCCACACAAGCCCATAGTCGATAGTCGGCAGGTGTCTTTGGCATCCCCTGCCGATTCACCCTTCGGAAAGGTATCTTACAAGAATCTCTTGAGTTCCTTACTGGCATATTCACCAGGAGACGTGGCAGCCTCCCAGGCTACTCCACGAGTCACACATCAAAATTTTACACCAAGAGTACACATAAAACCTCTATAAATAAAGTCGTTTACCTCTAAGGTGCAGGGTAACAGCTACCTAACTCTTATGCCCTTGCTTTGTCAATAGTTAACTCCACTCTCCTTCGGCTAACTTTAGCATCGGAGGACTTTCGGCCGGTATCATATTGGTGCCTTAGGTCTTACCCACTGCTTTCTCCATTCTGTGTGTGCAGATAATGATTGGCTTGCCGAAGGCAGATATGGTCCCTCGATCATCCACCTTATGTCTAAGTTGGGCCCGTCTAGTTTTGAGCACCAACAGATTGGCGCCGTCTATGAGAAGCATCACTGATTGGCTCATATCTCTACTGAGGAAAGATGAATCCACCTTTATCCCTCACACTCGATGGCCCTATCCTTACCCTTAATAGCGGAGCAAGCCTCGCTCCTTCGCCCATCATGCCTTGGTTGGAGACATCTGCTCAGAAAAGCATTGTCGAAGCTAACCTTTTGGCTCAAGTAGAATTCCTATGGCAGGACATGGCAAAGATGTAAGAGCACAACAACATCCTCTCTTTCAAACTTGATGACACTTAGAGGCAGCTGTATGAGTAGCAGACGCATACGACCCAGTTGCAGAACGACCTTGAACAGACCATGCAACATCGGCATGAGCAATCGCTCATAAGTGTGCCCAAGACCAACGGACGTGATAGGGGAAAGCAATTGGTAGTCGGCAAACCTTTCGCTGCCCAACACCTATTCATGCCCTCTCCGGAGGAACGACACCAAAAATTTTGAATATACTTAAACTGATGAGACAGATTAAATGACCAACGCGAGCAACGGTAGCCATCGTTGATTTGAGTCACGCCAAACTCAATGATCGACACTTGGACGTTCTCTATCTGAAGTCACCACTGCGCCAAACCTACGAAGTGCTCGGCCTGGAGGAGGCAGATGAGCCAGACTACATATTTACCTCATTCGAAACCACTCTCTCCTGCTGTTTGGAAAGAACAAAACCTTTTCAACAGGATCGCAAACATTGCGGAACGACAAGTGATAAAGCTAGGAGGACGGAGACCATGGTAGGAACATTACTAAATGGCAAGACATGCAGATCAAAAGTGAAACACTTGCTAGCTATCACATTGCCGTTCAACAGGTCGCGTATACAATGATCAGCCATCTACCAATCCCGCAGTTTGACTTCTTTTTTCGAAGGTCAGACTGATCGAAGAAGAACAGAACAAGTCTTAACAGCCAACCTGGGAAAACTCTAGCCTAGGCCATTCTCCAATCAGATCAGAACCTACAGTTGCGGTGGTGGTGGTGGTGGTTGGTTGGGTTTGACGGTGGTCGCTCGATTTGGTATGGGTAGGTTGCTGGTGGGTTTGATTGGATGGTGGTGGTTTGATTTGGTATGGGTGAGGTTGTTGGTGAGTCTGATTGGATGGTAGTAGTTAGATTTTGTGTGGGTGGTGATTTTACTGGTATGGATGGGGTTTGATTGGGTGGATGTAACAGTAAGGTTTGGCGATGGTTTTAACAGTGGCGGCGGTGGTGGTGGTAGTCTGACTTCGTGATGGGTTTGATGGTGGAGGATGTGGCTAGCTTAGTGTGATTGTGGTGGATGCGGCTAGTTTGGTTGTGATGGTTGTGAGGGGGTTTGATTGAATCCTTAAAAAATGTTTTCACCCAAAAAATAGAAACAAATTTTTTATTATTTTATATATATTTAATTTGGATTTTAAAATGTTTAATAGCTAAATTATTAGAATGCCCCTGTCATGTTAGCACACTTAACAGTTTTGTGGACAAAAACGGACGAAAGTGGTACAGTGAGAAAATTTCAGCAATTTATAGAGATTTTGGGTGTTGTTGAGCCCAAGAAATCCAGGGTTGAGCCCAAATAAATTCCCGGCCCAGTATGACACCTTATTAAGAAGGAACCTAGTTTGGAGCACTGGAAATTTGTCATGCACGAGCAACGACCACATGCCATGCCAAACGAATATGTCATCTGTCACACTAAGAATTGAAATGACCCTATAAAAGGGACTGGCTCTACAAGCCCATTCTAATTATCCCATCAAGCATCATATCCCTTTTCAAAGACGATAAAATTCAAGCATGCCAATCGACATGCAATGCCAAGCGAAAAATCATTATTTTTATACCTAGCCACGCTACAAGCTTAAGTGGGCCCAAGCCACGCAAATGCTAGGGTTTTTTGAGCTAGTTGTGGTATGGATGGTTATGAGTATTCATGAGGCCCATTGATGGTCCAAGGAGTGGAAGTTTTGGGCTACTTGGGAGCACCAAAATTCAAGCTCATTCCTTGAACCCAAACATATGGGTAAGCATGAGAGAAAATCCAATAACACATCACCTTAAGAAAAGGCCCAAACATCTTAGAAAATATCCAATAGCCATAGCCCAAAATACTTGGAAATATCCTACATCAGTCAAAATATCCAGCACCTTGTCAAAATCAAGGCAAACCCACGTGAACACAAGCTGCTCCCAGCACCTTGTCAAGATCAAGACAAACCCATATGCACAGGTTGCTGGAAGTAAATCACCTTTTGACCATCACCTTTACCTATTCTTTCCTCTGCAAGCTCTGGTGGGAAAACAAGAAGGAAAAGAAAGAGGATCCTCACCCAAATGGAGGAGTCCAGTCGCAGAAAAGTCTTGGAACCCCAAAAGCTTTGCTCTTATGTGCTAGGGTTGGGGAGATTTCACCGAAGATGATTGAATGGAAGAAAGTGTGGAAAAATTGAGAAGAAGACTTGATAAAAGTGGGGGCTTCCAGCGCCTATAAAAGGAGGCACTTTCTACCCAGCAAAAAGGGAGATCCAGAGCAAGTAACATACTTACTCATTGCTGGAAGCTTCAATTTCAAGTTGTGTTCTTCCATCTTCTTCCTTCTCTTTCCCATGAACACATCCAAAGAGAGCAAGCATCACCTCTCACCTCTGGAACCCTTCAATTTCATGCTATGTTCTTCCATTTTCTTCCTCTCTCTCCCATAACCACATCCGGAGAGAGCAAGCATCACCTATCATCCTTGGAACCCTTCAATTTCAAGCCCTATTCCTCCATCTTTTCTCATCTTCTCTTCTGGCAAGCCATTCTAGAGTCTGACGAAGCTTTCGTCAAGCTGCTGGAAAATTGCTCAAACTACCCACTTCTCCTCCCTCATCTCTTCCTCTCTCTTCTCTCAACAAATTATCTCGAATTCCTTCTCCCCTTGCTTTGATCCCCTGCTTCTCATAGGAAATCATAGCTCTCTCTCTCTCTCTCTCTCTCTCTCTCTCTCTCTCTCTCTCTCTCTCTTTAATGCTAAACTCATGAATGCTTAGCTTTCATGCCACAAGCTTCTTAAGCCAAGCTAAGTATTTATCCTAAGTGACCGTTGGTTTTGTAAGTGAAGGAGACCAAGGTGTTTCCTAAGGCTCCAGACCTTTTTCGAAGCACTCTTGGGGTCTGATTCTTAAACTTAGACATGAGTAATTTTCACCCATTTGCTCTTTACAATAGCCCAGGCCCATTTGTAGCTGCCGGAACGAAAAAGCCCCTACAAAGGTTAAGTGAGAAAATATCAGTTTCATAGGGTAAAGTGAGACCAAGTGCTTGTTCCAAGGAGTGAAACAATAATTAAGCCTAAAAAAACATTGTATCAGTACACCAAGTGCACTACTATAGATGGTCCGCCACCAAACTCAGTGTTAGGTTATGTTTAACTAAGGCTTTTAGCTTCCCTTGACAACTTTGTAATTCACATGTAATTCATTAAGCTCTAGGTTAATTAGACTAGGATAGTCTAGTTGAAGATGATTACTGTGGCTGAGATCAACAGTGGGACGATGTAATCAAGATCTTCAAAGATAAATCATGCATATATATATATATATATTAGGACATATCGAGTCGAAGTGATGCCTAGTCATCTGTTAGTGCCAGCTCACTGCTAGCTCATTTAATTTCTTACGTGTTACCAGCTATAAGTTTTCTGTCCTGATGATTTTTTTGTCTTATTATCAAGCCAGTGAGTGGCTGCCAGCTGGGGGAATTTAGGGCATACTTCTTTTTGGGTAAAAAGGGAGGCTACAACACTATAGCCGTCACTTTGACAGAAATAGAATTTTGAGAGCCTTTCTTCCTTCTCTGTGACTTCTGGGTTTGCATTATGATATTTTGAAATTTTTTTTTTTAAATATGCTTTGATATTTGAAATCCTCTTCACTCATTCATTCATCATTTTTGAGAGAGAGAAAAAGAGTCGTCTTCTTCTTTTCCTCTGCAAATGGTGAGATGAGTGAAGTATGAGGTTTTTTCAAAAAGAGATTTTTGAAATATTTTTTATATCTGCTTCTGGGTTTTTGAAATCTACTTCATGCATTGAGAATTTTTGAGAGCTTATTCCTGCTTTGCATTTTCAAGATGTGTGACGTCAAGGTTTTCAAAATGAGATTTTCAAGTTGTGTTTCAAATCAGCTTTCTTTATAAATAAAAAAAATATGCATCTAGGGAAATTAAACACATTCTCATTCATATCTAGATCAAATTCTTGGATGAATTTCTTCAAGAATGGTTTCTTGAAGAAATTGATCTTTTATTCATTGAATGTACATATTCATCGATCTGTCAATTTGAAGCTGAGTTGCAGTGCCATGGGGTGAAGAAGCTGATGGACTAGCTACCATTTCCATGAAGGACAAGCTACTAGCTCAACTAAGTTTGGAGAAGAAGGTTGCACATGGAGTTAGTGCTCATTTCCTAAATATACCTAGGATTGCTTGAGCTTGTGATTACTTTTTCTGTAAGATCCTTCTTGACTTAATGGATTGCTTGGTCGGAGTAATGACCCCCAGTTTTTCCCAATGGTGGCTTTCTGGGTAAACACTTTTGGTGCCATTCTCTGATTTATATGCCTAGTCATAATGTATGTGTTATATCTGAAATGCTGATGAATGTTCACAAACTTATCAATCTAGTTGTTGCTAGCACAGGGATGCCTAGATTGACGGGTCCCTTTGAGTGCCTAGTGTCAATAGATGAGTGAGAGGCGCGGCGCGGCGGAAGCGAAACACACATTGCGCCACTCAAAACACACCCGTGTGGCTCAGGATCCCCTCGGATCCCAGTTAGCCTTCTTCCACTTCATGATATTCATGACTCTCACAACTCCGCCAGAGGTTCACCTTCAAGTGTCGTCTCCTACTAGACAACGAGTCACACTACCTTGTGACAATACAATCACTCCGCATCCGGCAACGAACCATCGACGCCCATACATCAAGCGTTGCATAAGACACTTCAACCACATCGACCACGTCGTATGCTTTACTCATGTCTCGCTCATGTCCAAGTCAAGACATAGCGATCCAACACACCATCGGTTTACCCACACTTCTGTCGGTCATTCCTTTAGCGTCCATGATAGCCCACATCCTCAAGCTATACACGCAAGCTGTTATACTTGCATGTCACCCAAGCTTTGGCGACATATGTATTCCGAATGTCCCACATAACTGTCTATGCATTGCATGGGGTCGCAACCCATACGTATCGGCATCCGAATATCTTCCTTCAATATTAGACAAGGCCGAACCCAAGCCAAGTCCATCGAATATTGTCAAATGTCTCGCTAGCCGATGGCATATCGAATGCCATATGTTGACCTCACTCTTTCTAACGATTCGCAATACGAACAGCCCTACGTGTTTGTACTGTCCTCGGGAATTCCTTTCCCTTGGAGGCACAGATTATCCTTCAACAATCTTATGCCCGCCCTTATGACTATCTCCAATGTCTTAAGAATGCTCGCTTAGTGCCACAAGGATGTAAGCACCAGGGGTGGTGGAGAGCAGGACATTATGTCACCCCCTATATAGCATTTTATGCATTTAGCCTTCTGCCAGGAGGGAACATCACCTATGCACGAGGAGTCATAATTGGGCATAACTCCTTCATACGAACTTCGAATGGCGAACCGTCAGTTGCGTTTCCTGCGTCTCGACGTCATGAACATTTCGGTATTCTTGGTTCCCTCAGGTTCCTCCCGTAACCTTCGAAAATACCAAAAATACCCTTCACAAGTGCAATTTGGCCAACACCAACCATTCTAGCTCTTAAGCTCTCGCCCGTCCACACTTAGATTACCTCATAAGCGCATAGATGTCCCAATGGAGTCACGGTAGCACTTGTCTATGTGCGACCCGTGACACTAGGTTGTCATGTAGTTATCTTCTAGGGTTGTAGGGATTTGAATATTTGATATGTTGTGTATCTGTGTTATGGTTATATGTTCATAGGTCTATGACTAGTTGTTGACTAGTCATATTGTCTCCAGGTTTATT
Source organism: Prunus persica (assembly GCF_000346465.2). Classification (NCBI taxonomy): domain Eukaryota; kingdom Viridiplantae; phylum Streptophyta; class Magnoliopsida; order Rosales; family Rosaceae; genus Prunus; species Prunus persica. The sequence goes on from NC_034011.1 coordinate 8,566,213, forward strand.
TAATCATTGTTGTTATACAGCTATTGTAACATTCCACATCGACCAACTGAGAGAGGGTGATGTGACTTATATGTACATGCCCGCCTAGGGGTGTAAGTTGGATTGGAAAATCCGATTCTGACCGATTCGGTCCGAATATTTCCAAAAAAATTCCGACTCCGATAAATCCGATATTCGAAAATGCCGAATCCGATATTTCCGACAAATGCCGAAAATTTCGCAATTCCGATCCGAAAAAATTCCGAAGCTCTCTGAACCCATTCCGATATGATTTTTCCAATTTTTTCTGGAAAATTCCGAATTCCTAATTATAATTATGTTATTTGTAGTATATAGGTCTTATTTTCATATTTTATTTGTTATATTTCAGTACCACTATAGAAATGTTCATATAACAAAAATGTGCTCATTTGAATGTAACAAAAATGCATATGTGTGCTTGTTATATCCAAATGTACTACATATATGGTAAATGTAGGGAGTATCATACTATTTCATTTTATATTCTATGTATGTATGTATGCTTCTTTTTTTTTAAAAAAATTTTAAACTATCTTCATTTAAACTTTTAATTATAAAATTATTTTATACATAAAACAACATAAGTATATTCATTGGAGCTTGGCAATTATAGTATTCCAATTGTCTATAGCAAGACTAACATATTGAATGCAAGTTTAACACAATTCAAGTTTAACACTCTTATTCCCCTAGTATTCCAATAGTATAGATTGTTGTGTGTATATATATATATATATATATATATAAGTTTTGACATTGCGTTTTTTACACAAGTTTTGACACAATTTTTGGGCTATTAGATTACTCCACTTTTAATGGTTGAGATTAAATATTACATGGTAAATAGTTTTAATTTTTTTAAATAGACAATCATTAATTTTATTTTCTCTCTCATAAAAATAATAGGAAAATTTTCTCTCTCCAACCTTTTTGCTGGAAGACTAATCACTCCTGCCTCTTTAATCTCAAATATTTATTATGGTCTATTAAATAAAGAATCTCACCAAAAAGTAAATACCCAAACCCCACATTTGCACATTGATAGGATTTTTAGTACTTGTGCAAACAGTGTTAAAAATCACATAAAATACTTGCAAGAATACAAGGCTATTGTAGTATAGATGCTCATGCAAGGTCGTTTTCCTCAAGGACTAATTAGCAATTTATGTAAAAACAAATTCCAATTACTACTTAAAATAAAAAGTCAAGAAAGATGATTATAAATTTGGTGGATTCTAAAAAACAAATATTAAACAAAAACAAATACGATTGAGAGAAAGAGTTTTGAATATCAATTTATAAAAACACTAGGGTTTCACCATCACCTAGCAATCCTATGAACTTTTACCAATTACTTATGATTTGCACATGCCACTTTGAAGGTTAGGTTTTCCTAATGTATATTCTACTTGGAACCTCCAACACAGAACGTATATCCAACATGCAACCCGTCCGGACGTTCGGATCAAATCTGAACATGAAAGACTCATTAAGTTTTGTGAAAACCCTTTGAAAAACCATGCAACCCTTAAGACGTGGTGTTCATCTTAAGTGAAATTACAATTATTAATCACAAGAAGCTAGCATCAATTTCAGGGAACCTTCCGACCAAAATTGCATCCAATTACTTTTCTAAAGATCCTAATGGTGATCAGGCATTAAGACAATTAGATAGTTTAAAACAGTGATTAACAATTCAAAATACGCATGCACTCATCATAAGCAATTAAATAAAAATCACATATTCATGCTAAGGTTCAAGGCTTCACCCTAGCAAAAGAAATTTAGTTACGCATACTCATAATTGAAATCCAAGAAAATATCATTAAGAAGAAAAGAACGAAAACACCTGAAAGTTGTGAAAACCCAAAACCCTAGCAATTGCTCTCCACAATGCAAAGTTCAAAAGTGAAAAGGGAGTCCTTCAATTCCTCGTGAGAAAGAGCTTAAATACCCCTTAAAACCTAGCTGCCAATGTACAGCTTTTCTATCCCCACAAGGAAACTAATTAAAGTAAAATAATACTAGGAAATAAAGTCCAAATTGGAATAGGAGAATTTGCCTAAAATCTGCCCAGCCACGTTTTGGCCCCAAATCTCCTCCAAATCTGGCCCAAGATAGCTTGTTTTAAAGATAAAAATGTTCTGAACACTTCTCTAGAAGGCCACGAACCCATTCGAGGTCATCTTGGGCTTCAAAAACGCACTAAAAGCCCAACACGTCACTATTCCAGCACCGCGCACTGCTCATTTATTTTATTGCCAGAAAATAACCGCTTGGAAGAACGATCTGAAATTTTGATACGATCAAGCTAAGTGACTCAAGAACGTCCTCCAACTGGAATTACTCCAAAATTCCTCAATTTGATTATGTTTTGCTCCAGAGAGAGTCGAAAGTCCTATATTGAAAATATAATTCAAAGTATCAAAATTCTTCCAAAATATTAACCAAAATATACTAAGAATGAGGTTAAATATATAATATAAAATATGTCCATCAAAATACCCCCAAACTTAGCTTTTGCTTGTCCTCAAGCGAAACAAGACTCAAACAAAAAATAAAAACTTAACAGACTAGACATCTGGCTAACACTTAACCAGGACAAAATTTCCATCTTCAAGTTGCAATCCATAGAAAATTTTAAAAACTAGAACATCCTTTCAATAGATCCAAGTAATCCCACCACAGAGTCTGAGCTATTTAGACTCAATTAGAAAAGAATTCACAAACTTCCTTCGGTGTAAAGTGAACCATCATGGTTATGGAGACTTGACTAAAACCCTTACCACTCATCCCTTTTATTCATACTTCACACACTCCACACTTTTTATTTTCCCTTTCTTCTTCTTTTTTTTTTTTTTTTTGGTGTATAAATAGTAACAGTAGTGGTTGTGCAATGTTGGTTCCTTTAAGCTTTCGATCCAACCGTGTAGCGAGACTTAGGTCAATGTCTCCCAAACCACTCGGGTTTTAGGGCACTAGGTGTAGAACACCCCTAAGGACTTATTAACTCAAGCTGAAAAGGCTACGAAACCAACTAACCACCCTGCCTCATGCCAAAACTCTACCTTTTGTCTCGAGAATCACTGCTGATTAGGCAGGACTGGCTCGGTTACTAGCAAAGTTTCGGGTGAGGCAATTATTACTTTATAACACATACTAACTTTATTTATATTGAACAGAAATTAAAACACACTTGGACAAAAAGTAAGTATTCCAATCTCATTCCCCAAAAACCATGTTGGTGTGATGTGCAAATTTCAAAGTATAATTCATGAATTAGTGTCTAAGCAACAATAAATAGAAAAGACTCTACTGTGGGATTGATTTTCACCATGTCCATTTGTTCTAACGTTTAAAATAATCTATGGATATTGACTGAAAAAAAACGAAAATTTGTAAACAAGACTCAAAAAATGAAAAATAAAAAAAATTACGTTCCCACCCCCTAACTTAAATCACACATTGTCCTCAAGGTGTGGGAAATAATCAAAAGAAACAAGAGCAGAAACAAAACGACTAAAACTTAGAAAATGGAAATCAAAAATAAAGAAAATACTCTAAGAAAAGAAATTAGGAAGGCAAAATAGAAGAACAATAAAATAAAATAAAATAAAATAAGAAAGAAAAGGAGAAAAACAATAATAGAAAAGAAATAGGAAAGAAAATACCCAGAAATGAGACACCAAGGGGATTCGAAGGCAGGACCAGGGCGTGTTGCGAAGAAGCGCTGACCAACTCAACCACGTCCACACTTGTGTCAAATATGAGCGACAGCTACAATATAACCTGCTGTAGCTGCTGCATCTGTCATCTGAAAAATATTGGATTCCCTTCTCCTAGCCCGAGCCCAGAGCTGAAATGCTCTCTTCTGTCCATTCCCATTTTGCAGAAGAAAAATAATATTGCTTGGATAAACCAAAGCCTCTCGCTGTGTTCCAGAGAATCAGAAAAGATCTCTGATTTCTCTCTTCTCAAGACCATCCATCTCCGCCTTCGCTCTTCTTCATTCTCTCCAACACTCACGATCCTTTCCTCTCTTTCAACCCAATTACACCAGCATTTTCATCTGTGTGAGGAGGCCACATCGGCAGCAAACACAACCAGTGGGGTTGAATTATCTGATGCACCTGAATTTTTGGATGGTTTTGGAGTCCCTGGATTCCTCAAATTCAGATCTGTCTCAATCCATGTCACCAGATGCTAACTTGTTCCAAGATGAAAACAAGCTGAAGCTGAACAAAAGTCTATTCTCCACCAGTAAGGACCCCAGATCTGTGCATCTCGTAGGTAAACTGTCGAACCCAGAACTGATTTTTTTTTTTTTTTTTTTTTTTTTTTTTTTTTGAAATTACACCATCTGCTTGATTCCCAACCCAAATTGTAAAGGATGCCAGCTATTGGATGCTCACTTGAATTGTCAAAGAATTGGAATCCTATGTGGCCAAGCTTGAAGTTGAGATTGGTGACTTCAAAAATCTGCTGGTCACTCGTGTGTTTCACAGGAGCAAAACCACAACCACAGAATTCTCAAGGCTTCAAAACTGGTCTGAGAGGAGAGACCTTTACTCTCAGCAATATTGAGAACACTGAGTCACCCAGGAACCACTTGACCAATAATCTTGCAAGGATGATTTCATGATCCAATATCCATCTGAAGGTAAGATTAATTCCAGAATTTGTTGTGGTCCCGATTTGGGAGCTGTGGTTGATGTATAGATGTGAGATCTTTGTCCCTGCAAATACTTACATTAATGTGCACTGTGTAGGAAAAATGCAGATCCATGAGAGGGCAGTCAACACACAAACTCAAAGGGCATGGAATCACATGAGGGTGCCAAAGGTGGACCCGTGCATCTGGTGAGTAGAATTTCGAATGCCTGCAAATTGTGTGGTTATGGATAACTACTCAAAATGATATATATGTGCTGGATTTGCAACAGCTACCCCCAAACTTAAATCTTTGATTGAGCTCGAGCTCATGTGAATTGCTTTAACTTCTAGTATAATGTAGATTTGGTGATGTTAAATAGGATTGCTGCTGGGTGCATGATTCCAGCTGCTGCTGGGTGCAAGATTCCAGCTGCTACTGGGTGCAAGATTCCAGTGTAGGATTTTCTGTTTTTGATGCTTGCTGCTGATGGTTGTGTCCTGCATTGAGTCATAAACGGCCTGCATGGAGTCAATTATGTGTTAGGAATAGAAAAGGAAAGAGAAAGAAAACAACAATTTTTTTTGTTTTTTTGTTTTTTTGTTTTTTTGTTTTTTTGTTTTTTTAAAATATAAGAAGTAAAGAGGTTAGAAAAATTGGGTTGCCTCCCAATAAGCGCGCTATTTTAAGTCTGTAGCTAGACTTTGCAGAAGCCTGGTGGTCAAATCACTGGTTCCTTCAGAGTCAAAGACTCGGCTGCAATATCAAAGGGTGTCTCCACGTAGGGTTTCAGCCTATGACCATTCACCTTGAACGTGTTGCCTTTATCTTCATTAGTGATTTGAACTGCTCCATGAGGAAAAACTTGAGTCACTAGGTAGGGTCCAGTCCAGCGAGATTTTAATTTCCCTGGAAACAACTTGAGCCTTGAACTAAATAACAGAACCTTTTGCCCTGGCTGAAATTCCTTCCGTAAAATTTGACTGTCATGAAATGCCTTAGTTCTTTCCTTGTAGATGCGAGAACTATCATAAGCACCTTGACGAATTTCCTCTAGCTCATTTAACTGCAATTTCCGCTTTTCCCCAGCTGAGTCATATGCAAAATTTAACTCTTTAATGGCCCAGTAAGCTTTATGCTCCAGCTCCATAGGTAGATGACAGGCTTTCCCATAAACAAGTCGGAATGGTGACATCCCAATAGGAGTTTTATAAGCTGTCCTGTATGCCCACAAAGCATCATTTAGTTTGAAACTCCAATCCTTGCGTGTAGAGCTCACTGTTTTCTCCAAAATACGCTTTATTTCTCTGTTTGAAACTTCAACTTGGCCAGATGTCTGTGGGTGGTATGGTGTAGCCACGCGATGATGAATCCCATATTTTGCCAATAGGTTAGCAAATGGTTTATTAATAAAATGCTTCCCCCCATCACTAAGAATAACACGCGGTATTCCAAAACGTGGAAATATAACCCCCTGGAGGAACTTCAGGACCACTGATCCTTGATTAGTTGGTGCTGCAATGGCCTCGACCCATTTTGAAACATATTCCACAGCCACTAAAATATATTGGTGCCCATTAGAAGATGGGAATGGTCCCATGAAATCAATACCCCAAACATCAAATAGTTCAACAATTAGGATACTTTGCTGGGGCATCTCATTCCTTCTGGATTGATTGCCGACCCTTTGACACCTATCACATGCCTTGCACCAATTCTGTGAATCTCTAAAAAGTGTTGGCCAAAATAACCCACTCTGTAGGATTTTCTCTGCTGTCCTTTTCTGCCCAAAATGTCCTCCACAACCGTAGTGATGAGCAAACTTTAAAACACTTTCCTGTTCAGCCTCCGGAATACACCTGCGAATAATCTGGTCTGCACAATACTTGTATAAGTACGGTTCATCCCAGAAATAGTGCTTTACATCAAATAAAAACTTCTTTTTCTGTTGGTAGGAAAAATCTGGATGCACCACACCCTTAGCCAAATAATTGACAATATCTGCAAACCAAGGTGTGTCAATTTTGACAGCAAATAGCTGTTCATCTGGGAAACTTTCACTCAATGGTAGAGAATCTGCCTCTGTAGCTGCTGGAATAATTAATCTAGATAAATGATCAGCCACAACATTCTCACTGCCCTTCTTGTCTTTAATCTCTAAGTCAAATTCTTGAAGTAAGAGAACCCAACGAATCAATCTAGGCTTTGCATCCTTCTTAGACAACAAGTATTTAAGTGCAGCATGATCTGTATAGACAATTATTTTAGCCCCAACCAAATAAGACCGAAATTTCTCTAGTGCGAACACAACTGCCAACAATTCCTTCTCTGTAGTTGCATAGTTAAGCTGTGCATCATTGAGAGTACGACTTGCATAATAGATGACATGGGGAAGCTTATCTTTTCGCTGCCCTAAAACTGCCCCGACAGCATAATCTGACGCATCACACATTAGTTCAAATGGTAAATCCCAATTTGGTGCAGCAATGATGGGTGCCGAAGTTAGGAGTGCTTTCAACTTGTTGAATGCTTCTAAACAGGCCTTATCAAAATTAAACGGTGCATCCTTAGCCAATAAAGTGCACAAAGGTCGACTAATCTTGGAGAAATCCTTGATGAACCGACGATAAAAACCTGCGTGTCCTAAGAAGGACCTCACACCTTTTATTGATGTAGGAGGTGGCAGCTTTGCAATAACTTCAATCTTTGCCTTGTCAACCTCGATGCCTTTGCTAGAAATTGAATGACCCAAGACAATTCCCTGTTCAACCATGAAATGACACTTTTCCCAGTTTAGCACTAAATTTGTCGCTTGACATCTCTGAAGAACTAATGATAAATTCTGTAAGCACTGATCATATGAATCCCCAAAAACAGAAAAATCATCCATAAAAACTTCCACAATATTTTCGACCAAGCCAGAAAAAATACTCATCATACAACGTTGAAACGTAGCAGGTGCATTGCATAATCCGAATGGCATCCTCCGATAAGCGTAAGTACCAAATGGACAAGTGAAAGTAGTCTTCTCTTGATCCTCTGGTGCGATTGGAATCTGATTATACCCAGAATACCCATCAAGAAAACAGTAAAAAGCCCGCCCAGCCAACCTTTCTAACATCTGGTCAATAAAAGGCAATGGAAAATGGTCTTTTCTCGTCCCTGTGTTAAGCTTCCGATAATCTACACACATTCTCCAACCCGTAGTCAATCGTGTAGGAACTAACTCATTATTATCATTTTTCACCACTGTAATACCGGTTCGTTTAGGCACAACTTGAGTCGGGCTAACCCATTTACTGTCAGAAATAGGATAAATCATACCTGCATCAAGTAATTTCATAACCTCTGTTCTGACCACCTCTTTCATAATTGGGTTAAGGCGGCGTTGAGCATCAACTGTTGGCTTTACGTCGTCTTCCATTAATATTCTGTGCATACATAGTGCTGGGCTGATTCCCTTGATGTCCGCAATTGTCCATCCCAATGCATCTTGATATTTTCTCAATACACGAAGCAATTTATCCTCCTCTGTCAGTGTTAAATCTGCTGCAATTATAACTGGCAGCGTCTCTGCAGCTCCTAAATATGCATATTTAAGATGTTGTGGTAAAGGCTTCAGCTCCAATTTTGGCGGCTGTTGTCTGGAAGGTTTAAGGGGCTGTTTGGGCTCCCCTAAACTCTCATACACATTCCTAAATTTTGGCAACACTGTGGGCAGACTGTTCAATGCGTGTATGTACTCATGAACACCTTCATCTTCAGAATCTGTCTCAAGTTCCCCCTGTAAAACATGCAGCAACTGATCTGTTTTTGAATTAGCACAAAATCTGTCATGCACCATACTGTCTACCATGTCAATACGCATACAATCTTGCTGTTCAGCAGGACGTTTTGCTGCCTCAAACAAATTAAACACCACAGATTGGTCCTGAACCCGTAAAGTCAATGTTCCAGCTTCCACATCAATTAAGGTCCTAGCTGTTGCCATAAACGGCCTCCCCAAAATAATAGGTGATTGAAGGTCTTCATCCATGTCTAAAACCACAAAATCTGCCGGTAGATAAAGATTATCAACCTTAATAATTAGATCTTCAATAACACCTCTTGGATAAGTGATTGAACGGTCAGCTAGTTGAAGTATAATTGATGTAGGCTTTAAATCTCCGTGCCCCAATCGCTGAAAAACAGAAAAAGGCATCAAATTAATACTTGCACCCAAATCAATTAAAGCGCTTTTAAAATTAGAATTTCCAATAGTGCAAGAAATATTAAAACTCCCTGGATCTTTTTTCTTAGGTGGTAGTTTGTGTAGCAAAACTGCACTGCACTGTTCTGTCAAAATAACTTTTTCCAAATCTGAAAGCTTCTTTTTGCTGCTGCAAACTTCCTTCAAAAATTTGGCATATGACGGAATTTTCTTGATTGCATCCAGTAAGGGAATGTTGATCTGAACCTTGGATAATGTCTGCATAAAGTCCTTAAGTTGCTGATCTTTTGCTTTAGGCTTCAAACGTTCTGGATATGGAATTGGGGCCTCATAAACACGCTCAGGAACTTGTTTTGGAACAGTTTCTAGATCTGCCGAATTATGTTTTTCTGCAGGTTTGGCAGGTTCTGCTGCTGCAAAATTTTCTGTATTATCTTCCACTATTTGCTGCTCCTTTTCAATGCTATTTTCACGATTGTCATAGCTTTTTCCACATCGTAAAGTCCGAACAACTTTGCAATCTTCACGTCCATTTGGATTAGGAATTGTTTGACTAGGAAATTTGCCCTTTTCTCTGTCTGAAATCTGTGTAGCTAGCTGTCCAAATTGTTGCTCCAAACTTTTAATTGATGCTTCAACATTTTGAAATCTTTGATTGTTGCCCTCGATGAATGATTGAGTTGTTGCTGCCAGTTTAGCAAGTTGATCTTCCAGAGATGGTTTGGAGGGAACAAAAGGTTTTTGTGCATGCTGGAATGGTTTGGCATTAGTCTGATTGTCACCCCATTTGAAATTAGGGTGATCCCTCCATCCAGGATTGTAATGAGTTTCATATGCATCATTCCTAGGCCTTTGATAGCTGTTCATCATATTGACATGTTGTTCAACAAGCTCTGGGTAAGAGTCTCTATGTGGGCAGCCCATTATGTCATGTGTAGCCATACTGCATATAGTGCAAACTGTTGATGTAGGTGGCTGCTGTGTAGAACCTGCTATATGTTGTAGAAGCATATCAAACTTTGCATCAATTTTCTTATCCATTTTTTCCATTTGTGCAGACATGTTGGGAGAACCTACTGATAACTCAAAAATGCCCCTTTTCTGTGAATGTTCTGCTGCCCATTGCTGAGATTCTGTAGCCATCATATCAAACAGTTCAAATGCCTCTCTTGCAGATTTATTTGATAATGATCCTCCAGCTGATGCATTCACATGGCTCTTAGATGTAGGATTAAGCCCATCAAAGAAAATATTCATTTGTGTATCTGAATCAATTTTGACATGTGGACACTTTATGTACATCTCTGTATATCTCTCCCACGCTTCATGAAACTCTTCATTGGGCTTCTGTGTGAATGTCAAAATCTCCCTCTTGTAATTCAATGTCTTGGATGCTGGATAATATTTGTTCAGGAATTTTGTGTGTAACTGCTGCCAAGTAGTAATGCTATTAGCTGGTAGAGTGAATAACCAAGTTTCTGCCTTGTCCTTCAAAGTGAAAGGGAAAAGACGTAACTTAATAGCCTCAGCAGAAAAACCCCTAATCAAAATATTCTTGCAACCCACAATAAATTTTGCAATATGTATGTTTGCATCTTCATTAGGCAACCCCCGAAAAGTAGGTAGAATTTCAAGCATATGGTGCCTGATCTCGAACGAATCACCCTCTTCTTGTTCAGGATACACAATGCAATTGGGAACATCAGTGGCACGGGCTTCCAATGACTCCCTGAGTGGTCTACCTGCCGCAGGTAATTCTAACGACATGTTACTCTCGTTTGCAAACAAATTCTGCAAAAAAGTGCCCTGCAGTGAACAGTCCCAAGCCCAAATAACTTCTCTTCGCTGTCTATGCAGTGTGCGCTCTGGTTCTGGATCAAATTGTACAATCTGTGCAGTTCCTGATCTGGTCTGGACCATGCAGTCTGCAAAATCTGCAACAGAAACAAAATTGTTCAATTTCAATTTTTTTTTTAATTTTTTATTTTGGACGAAAATTAAAAAATAAAATAAAATAAAATAAAATAAATCAGAAAAAGGTTAAACAAAAATTGTCTAAACCCAATATAAATAAAGTTAGTATGTGTTATAAAGTAATAATTGCCTCACCCGAAACTTTGCTAGTAACCGAGCCAGTCCTGCCTAATCAGCAGTGATTCTCGAGACAAAAGGTAGAGTTTTGGCATGAGGCAGGGTGGTTAGTTGGTTTCGTAGCCTTTTCAGCTTGAGTTAATAAGTCCTTAGGGGTGTTCTACACCTAGTGCCCTAAAACCCGAGTGGTTTGGGAGACATTGACCTAAGTCTCGCTACACGGTTGGATCGAAAGCTTAAAGGAACCAACATTGCACAACCACTACTGTTACTATTTATACACCAAAAAAAAAAAAAAAAAGAAGAAGAAAGGGAAAATAAAAAGTGTGGAGTGTGTGAAGTATGAATAAAAGGGATGAGTGGTAAGGGTTTTAGTCAAGTCTCCATAACCATGATGGTTCACTTTACACCGAAGGAAGTTTGTGAATTCTTTTCTAATTGAGTCTAAATAGCTCAGACTCTGTGGTGGGATTACTTGGATCTATTGAAAGGATGTTCTAGTTTTTAAAATTTTCTATGGATTGCAACTTGAAGATGGAAATTTTGTCCTGGTTAAGTGTTAGCCAGATGTCTAGTCTGTTAAGTTTTTATTTTTTGTTTGAGTCTTGTTTCGCTTGAGGACAAGCAAAAGCTAAGTTTGGGGGTATTTTGATGGACATATTTTATATTATATATTTAACCTCATTCTTAGTATATTTTGGTTAATATTTTGGAAGAATTTTGATACTTTGAATTATATTTTCAATATAGGACTTTCGACTCTCTCTGGAGCAAAACATAATCAAATTGAGGAATTTTGGAGTAATTCCAGTTGGAGGACGTTCTTGAGTCACTTAGCTTGATCGTATCAAAATTTCAGATCGTTCTTCCAAGCGGTTATTTTCTGGCAATAAAATAAATGAGCAGTGCGCGGTGCTGGAATAGTGACGTGTTGGGCTTTTAGTGCGTTTTTGAAGCCCAAGATGACCTCGGATGGGTTCGTGGCCTTCTAGAGAAGTGTTCAGAACATTTTTATCTTTAAAACAAGCTATCTTGGGCCAGATTTGGAGGAGATTTGGGGCCAAAACGTGGCTGGGCAGATTTTAGGCAAATTCTCCTAGTCCAATTTGGACTTTATTTCCTAGTATTATTTTACTTTAATTAGTTTCCTTGTGGGGATAGAAAAGTTGTACATTGGCAGCTAGGTTTTAAGGGATATTTAAGCTCTTTCTCACAGGGAATTGAGGACTCCCTTTTTCACTTTTGAACTTTGTATTGTGGAGAGCAATTGCTAGCGTTTTGGGTTTTCACAACTTTCAGGTGTTTTCGTTCTTTTCTTCTTAATGATATTTTCTTGGATTTCAATTATGAGTATGCGTAACTAAATTTCTTTTGCTAGGGTGAAGCCTTGAACCTTAGCATGAATATGTGATTTTTATTTAATTGCTTATGATGAGTGCATGCCTACTTGAATTGTTAATCACTGTTTTAAACTATCTAATTGTCTTAATGCCTGATCACCATTAGGATCTTTAGAAAAGTAATTGGATGCAATTTTGGTCGGAAGGTTCCCTGAAATTGATGCTAGCTTCTTGTGATTAATAATTGTAATTTCACTTAAGATGAACACCACGTTTTAAGGT
>NC_034011.1:8579012-8628840 GCF_000346465.2 Prunus persica
GGTGAAACCCTAGTGTTTTTATAAATTGATATTCAAAACTCTTTCTTTCAATCGTATTTGTTTTTGTTTAATATTTGTTTTTTAGAATCCACCAAATTTATAATCATCTTTCTTGACTTTTTATTTTAAGTAGTAATTGGAATTTGTTTTTACATAAATTGCTAATTAGTCCTTGAGGAAAACGACCTTGCATGAGCATCTATACTACAATAGCCTTGTATTCTTGCAAGTATTTTATGTGATTTTTAACACTGTTTGCACAAGTACTAAAAATCCTATCAAGAAATTGGCGCCGTTGCCGGGGACTATTTTAGACAATTTTTGTTTAACCTTTTTCTGATTTATTTTATTTTATTTTATTTTTAATTTTCGTCCAAAAAAAAACAAAAAAAAAATTTGAAATTGAACAATTTTGTTTCTGTTGCAGATTTTGCAGACTGCATGGTCCAAACCAGATCAGGAACTGTACAGATTGTACAATTTGATCCAGAACCAGAGCGCACACTGCATAGACAGCTAAGAGAAGTTATTTGGGCTTGGGACTGTTCACTGCAGGGCACTTTTTTGCAGAATTTGTTTGCAAACGAGAGTAACATGGCGTTAGAATTACCTACGGCAGGTAGACCACTCAGGGAGTCATTGGAAGCCCGTGCCACTGATGTTCCCAATTGCATTGTGTATCCTGAACAAGAAGAGGGTGATTCGTTCGAGATCAGGCACCATATGCTTGAAATTCTACCTACTTTTCAGGGATTGCCTAATGAAGATGCAAACATACATATTGCAAAATTTATTGTGGGTTGCAAGAATATTTTGATTAGGGGTTTTTCTGCTGAGGCTATTAAGTTACGTCTTTTCCCTTTCACTTTGAAGGACAAGGCAGAAACTTGGTTATTCACTCTACCAGCTAATAGCATTACTACTTGGCAGCAGTTACACACAAAATTCCTGAACAAATATTATCCAGCATCCAAGACATTGAATTACAAGAGGGAGATTTTGACATTCACACAGAAGCCCAATGAAGAGTTTCATGAAGCGTGGGAGAGATATACAGAGATGTACATAAAGTGTCCACATGTCAAAATTGATTCAGATACACAAATGAATATTTTCTTTGATGGGCTTAATCCTACATCTAAGAGCCATGTGAATGCATCAGCTGGAGGATCATTATCAAATAAATCTGCAAGAGAGGCATTTGAACTGTTTGATATGATGGCTACAGAATCTCAGCAATGGGCAGCAGAACATTCACAGAAAAGGGGCATTTTTGAGTTATCAGTAGGTTCTCCCAACATGTCTGCACAAATGGAAAAAATGGATAAGAAAATTGATGCAAAGTTTGATATGCTTCTACAACATATAGCAGGTTCTACACAGCAGCCACCTACATCAACAGTTTGCACTATATGCAGTATGGCTACACATGACATAATGGGCTGCCCACATAGAGACTCTTACCCAGAGCTTGTTGAACAACATGTCAATATGATGAACAGCTATCAAAGGCCTAGGAATGATGCATATGAAACTCATTACAATCCTGGATGGAGGGATCACCCTAATTTCAAATGGGGTGACAATCAGACTAATGCCAAACCATTCCAGCATGCACAAAAACCTTTTGTTCCCTCCAAACCATCTCTGGAAGATCAACTTGCTAAACTGGCAGCAACAACTCAATCATTCATCGAGGGCAACAATCAAAGATTTCAAAATGTTGAAGCATCAATTAAAAGTTTGGAGCAACAATTTGGACAGCTAGCTACACAGATTTTAGACAGAGAAAAGGGCAAATTTCCTAGTCAAACAATTCCTAATCCAAATGGACGTGAAGATTGCAAAGTTGTTCGGACTTTACGATGTGGAAAAAGCTATGACAATCGTGAAAATAGCATTGAAAAGGAGCAGCAAATAGTGGAAGATAATACAGAAAATTTTGCAGCAGCAGAACCTGCCAAACCTGCAGAAAAACATAATTCGGCAGATCTAGAAACTGTTCCAAAACAAGTTCCTGAGCGTGTTTATGAGGCCCCAATTCCATATCCAGAACGTTTGAAGCCTAAAGCAAAAGATCAGCAACTTAAGGACTTTATGCAGACATTATCCAAGGTTCAAATCAACATTCCCTTACTGGATGCAATCAAGAAAATTCCATCATATGCCAAATTTTTGAAGGAAGTTTGCAGCAGCAAAAAGAAGCTTTCAGATTTGGAAAAAGTTATTTTGACAGAACAGTGCAGTGCAGTTTTGCTACACAAACTACCACCTAAGAAAAAAGATCCAGGGAGTTTTAATATTTCTTGCACTATTGGAAATTCTAATTTTAAAAGTGCTTTAATTGATTTGGGTGCAAGTATTAATTTGATGCCTTTTTCTGTTTTTCAGCGATTGGGGCAAGGAGATTTAAAGCCTACATCAATTATACTTCAACTAGCTGACCGTTCAATCACTTATCCAAGAGGTGTTATTGAAGATCTAATTATTAAGGTTGATGATCTTTATCTACCGGCAGATTTTGTGGTTTTAGACATGGATGAAGACCTTCAAACACCTATTATTTTAGGGAGGCCGTTTATGGCAACAGCTAGGACCTTAATTGATGTGGAAGCTGGAACATTGACTTTACGGGTTCAAGACCAATCTGTGGTGTTTAATTTGTTTGAGGCAGCAAAACGTCCTGCTGAACAGCAAGATTGTATGCGTATTGACATGGTAGACAGTATGGTGCATGACAGATTTTGTGCTAATTCAAAAACAGATCAGTTGCTGCATGTTTTACAGGGGGAACTTGAGACAGATTCTGAAGATGAAGGTGTTCATGAGTACATACACGCATTGAACAGTCTGCCCACAGTGTTGCCAAAATTTAGGAATGTGTATGAGAGTTTAGGGGAGCCCAAACAGCCCCTTAAACCTTCTAGACAACAGCCGCCAAAATTGGAGCTGAAGCCCTTACCACAACATCTTAAATATGCATATTTAGGAGCTGCAGAGACGCTGCCAGTTATAATTGCAGCAGATTTAACACCGACAGAGGAGGATAAATTGCTTCGTGTATTGAGAAAATATCAAGATGCATTGGGATGGACAATTGCGGACATCAAGGGAATCAGCCCAGCACTATGTATGCACAGAATATTAATGGAAGACAACGTAAAGCCAACAGTTGATGCTCAACGCCGCATTAACCTAATTATGAAAGAGGTGGTTAGAACAGAGGTTATGAAATTACTTGATGCAGGTATGATTTATCCTATTTCTGACAGTAAATGGGTTAGCCCGACTCAAGTTGTGCCTAAACGGACCAGTATTACAGTGGTGAAAAATGATAATAATGAGTTAGTTCCTACACGATTGACTACGGGTTGGAGAATGTGTGTAGATTATCGGAAGCTTAACACAGGGACGAGAAAAGACCATTTTCCATTGCCTTTTATTGACCAGATGTTAGAAAGGTTGGCTGGGCGGGCCTTTTACTGTTTTCTTGATGGGTATTCTGGGTATAATCAGATTCCAATCGCACCAGAGGATCAAGAGAAGACTACTTTCACTTGTCCATTTGGTACTTACGCTTATCGGAGGATGCCATTCGGATTATGCAATGCACCTGCTACGTTTCAACGTTGTATGATGAGTATTTTTTCTGGCTTGGTCGAAAATATTGTGGAAGTTTTTATGGATGATTTTTCTGTTTTTGGGGATTCATATGATCAGTGCTTACAGAATTTATCATTAGTTCTTCAGAGATGTCAAGCGACAAATTTAGTGCTAAACTGGGAAAAGTGTCATTTCATGGTTGAACAGGGAATTGTCTTGGGTCATTCAATTTCTAGCAAAGGCATCGAGGTTGACAAGGCAAAGATTGAAGTTATTGCAAAGCTGCCACCTCCTACATCAATAAAAGGTGTGAGGTCCTTCTTAGGACACGCAGGTTATAAATCACAGAAACCCAATTTATGAATCACAGAAACCCAATTGAAAAACCAGTATACAATTAAATGTTTAAACCCAAATGAAAGATCACGAAGCAAAACCATATACCAGTACACAATCCCAGCAACCGAAATTACCCTTCTTCCCCTTCCCTGACCTCCTCAATTCATTCAATAAAATTATCAAATCACTGATTCAAGCCTTTATTTTTGGGTGCATGAATCCCAGAAACCCAATTGAAAGACTATCAAAATTGAAACCCTTCCAATTATGAAACCCAAAATTTGAGGGGGGATTGGGAAGAAGAGGAGGAGGTGGTAGTGGAAGAGAAGTGGGCAAGAGGGTGGAGGTTGTGTGTGGCTTAGGTGAGGGGGCTGGAACCAGCGAGGTTTGGGGCTGTCAAGGTGGGGTACTTAGGTGGAGATTTAATTTCGTTTAATTTTTAATGTATTGAAAGTTAACAGTGTTATTATTGGGGTTAAGTGAGTGGACACGTGTCAACAAATTATTCAAGGGACACAAAGGGACATGAAAATTTGGGACAGTGGATCCCCTCCCCACAATTTTTGCCTTCTTCGTTGAGAGAAAAGCTTTGCTCCAGGTACATATTTCAATTTTCGATTTTCTTGATCAGATTTGGTTTATTTTTATTTTATTTTTTGTTGGAATTAAACTAGGATCTCTAGATTAGGAATTTAAAGAATTAATAGTTTCCAAGGGGATTAAGTTTATTTCTTAGGTATCTATGATTAAGCTATTCATTTCAATTTGTTTCAAATTGTTGTTTGGATTTCTTATTTTGAGGGTTTGATTTAGGAATTTTAATCTTCTCATATATGAAAATTTTGACTATTACCTTTTTTTCCTTCACGATTAATAGGGACAGAATACAAGGAGAAAATTTGATGCCACACCAACTTGCTTCAACCACCTCCCTCTTTGGGGTTGGTTCTAGAAATTGATGGATTACCTGTGCATTGACATATGGAATTACAGTTTATGAATTGTCTTTGTTGGGCTGTCCAAAATGAGTGTTTCTTCAAATGGCCTCAACACCCCCTGTGGTCCTATGTATGTTTGGTTGTTAGTTTTGGGTTTTTTGCCCACGGGTGGCTTTTATGAAAGTTCATTTTTCTGATTTTGCCGTAGCTGCCATTGGGAAGAAAGAGCTGCTTGAGCACAAAAAAATTGTGATGTATTTTTGGGCACGTATTTTCCTTCATGTGCACAAATAAATTGTCTACTCGTTACCTCATCTAAACGCCTTCTTGTCTTGGAGGAAGATCGAATTCTAATCCAGAATCCCTCTTGCGGGCTATACTCTTCATAATAATTTCTTGCTTCTTTCATTGTATCAAATACCATCCCTGCATATGGTGCTTTTAATTGTGTCACTTTCTTTTTTGGAGTACTTGTTTCACCATTCTCCACTTGAATTATCTCCTCTACCTATTGAACATATTAATTATTCTTAACGATGCAACTTAGAAAAATATTATACATATGTTAAACTTTCATACTGACACAAGATGAAATATAATGGAATAAACTTTCATACTGATTTTAAAAAATAATTCTTATGTTAAAAAACAATCATTTATGTCACTACGAATTATTTTTTAACATAAGAATTCTTAATGGCCCAATAATTCAGCAATCCTAACATCATATAAACTTTCATATAACATCGTATTTATTAAAATTAAAAAAATTCAGCAATCCTAATTGTCTACAGGAAGAGCTACAAAAAAGATTTTTTAAAAAAAAAAATTTTTTAAAAATCTCAGATGAAGGTATGTATATGCACTAAGAGTTGGAGGAAATATCTTGTGTGCGCTCCAACATTTTGATGAGGCAATATTGTATTCATATATGAGAAATTGCTTTGACATAAAAGAACTATACTGAAGATGAATTCATGTCTGCGCATATGTTGTGCATGAAGAAGGATAAACTGAAAAGAGTCCTTATTAGACCTTAATAAATATTTGAGATGAGAGAGAGAGAGAGAGAGAGAGAGAGAGGCGTGCGAATGTGGGGTTTGGCTATTTAGTTTTCGGTGAGATTCTTTATTTATTAGATCCTAACAAATATTTTATATTAAAGAGGCAGGAGAGATTACGTCTTCCAGCAAAAAGGTTGGAGAGAGAAAATTTTCCTTTTATTTTTATGAGAGAGAATAAAATTAATGATTGTCTATTTAAAAAAATTAAAACTACTTGCCATGTAATATCTAATCTCAATAATTAAAAATGGAGTAATCTAATGGCCCAAAAATTGTGTCAAAACTTGTGTCAAAAATATGGTGCCACGGATCCGCCCCCTATATATAATATTTATATATAGGGTAGGCTCGGAAGACAAACAATAAAACACATTTTTTAGTTATTTATGAAACATACATTTTTCTTTATTGATTTATTTTAAAATTAGGCCAAATCCAAGTCCAACTTTAATACAAACTCCATGCCCAATTCAGAACGTTTTGGCTGCAGACGTGTTCTTTTCTCTAAAAAGTGGAGCATAATGCCAATCAAACTCTAAACTTGAAAATCAAAGTTTAACATCTTGGGAAGACCCAGACCAAGAAGAAATATCATCAAGTGTCAGAGCAAAACGCCTGCATTGATATTTGAGAAACAGATGAGAGCAAGAAGAGCTCTCATGCAGCAGACCCATTTCTGAGAGTTGTTGGAGTCCCATATCGACTGAAACATAAACTTTGGATGTTTTCTCCTCTATAAATATGTTCACCCTAAACAACATCGAGCGAACTTCAATTTCAGCCTACAATCCTAGGCGGGCTTGACTGGTCATCATTTAGTGAGTATTTATGAAACACCTAGTTGGGCTTTCTTAATAGAAGTCTAATTGGGATTTTTAATATTAATTTTTTCAGTTAAGTTTAAAATTTGTAGATGATTTTTTGAAGAATTCAGAACTTCGGAATCGGAAAGTTTCGAATTTTTTCGAATTTTTTCGGAATCGGAATCGGAAGTGTTTATTGAAATCCGAAATTTTTTGAAATTTTTTGGACGAAAATTAGAATGGCTGTTTCTGATCCGATCCGGCCGAATTGCAGGCCTACTTTGGGCATTGATAACAATTTTCTGCCTTGGTGCTTTTGTCTTAGGACCTTGGGTTCGAATCTGTTGTTTTCTTAGTATGACAATTTATATATATATATATATATATTTTTTTTTTATTTTCTCTCATGGAGAAGTTCCTGTAGACGGTTGCTTGACATCCGGGGAAGTCATCATGAATTTTTTTTGGGTATAAATTAAGGTCTTAAGAATCAAAAATTTCCTCGAAATTTCACCGAAAATTTCATATTTTTGGTGAGACAGAATTCTCAAAATTTCTAGAATGTTTCCTGATGAAGTCCCTCAAAATTTGAGCATTTTTAATTTTAAGGCTTAATCAACGAGCTAACTCCTAATGATGGTAAGAGAATTTATCCCTAAACTAAATTTTAGAGTTCGATCATGCGCCTTAAAATTTGAAGTCATAGTTTCTGTTTGCTAAGGAAAAAATAAAAATCAAGGTTTATCAAATGAAAAATCAATACTATGCGATCCTTCTTTCCCTAATGCCGTAGGTTGATCTTATGATCTTCTCATACCATTCCCATCATGTGCGGAGCCCTCCATCTCTGAGAGATCGGTGTCAGATTGATAAGATACCGATCTCGGGGAATTAAGGACGCTTTCGAGGTCAGATTGATTGGACTTGTGCTTTTGGTTGTGAAGTAGATGCAGTGGGGATGAACCCTGGCTTGGTGTATTTTCCCCACTTACAAATCCTGAGGAAGAAGCATCGCCTGTAGCTTTCCTCAACTTCTTTCTCAGCTTTGCAGCCTTCTGCCAATTCTTAAGAGCTTTTGCCGTTTGCTCCTCGAAAATTGCTTTCTTCATGTGAGATCCCATCTGCACGTTAAGATTAGATACATGCATGCATAAATATGTAATTAAATACATCTATATATATAAAGCAAAAGACAGAGAATGATGAAACATTCAAAATGCCAGAAAATGTCCTTGGTTATTTGCAAACATTAAGAATTAAAATTATTAATTAAATGAGGATAATATGATAAATTTATACTTTTTCAAATTAAATAAAATAAAATTAAAAGAAAAATCAGATTATGGATCATATTTTTATGGAACACAGCTACCCATTATTATTTTTAATTCTTAAAATAAATTTAATTTTTTTATTAAAAAAAAGCCTCTCGTACGTGCTTCTAGAGGCTAGTTATAGAGAAATTAATTACTCGAAAAAGAAAAACTTCAACTTTTTTTTTTCTTCTTCAAGTGCTTGTAACTAAAATGCTCCTCCAAATTAGGGTGTTATTTGAAAAACTGAGTGATGACCACTTAGTTATAGTGTTATGAATATGAAAGAGTGTTGCTATTTCCACCCCCTTATCCTATTTTTCCACCCACCATGTAAAATTGAAAATACACAATCCTATATTTCCACCGACCATTAAATTATTAAAATAAAATAATATTTTATAAAAATAAAAAACAAAAACAAAAACTCTCTCCTCCTCCTCCTCTAGGGAAAACCCAAAAGTCAACATACAGTTTTTCTTCTCCCACCTACAGCCAGTGGCGGAGCTAAAAATTCTATCAAGGAGGGTCAACTTTAAATAGGTTTATAATTACAATGAACTTAGTTTTTAAAGGAAAATATATATAAAAATTCATTATAATGATTAAATTTCAATATCACAAATTTAATATCTTAGTAAGTATAACCCAAATTCTAGCAACTGAAAATAATGGAAGAGTATCAAAAGTTGATTTTAGATAGAATGAGAAAATCAAATAAAAATACACATACAAATAACATATGAAGACATAAAAGCAAATATAGATCATATTCATGTGCATTGTAGATAATTTACATTTGTGAGAAGGGTCAGTATAGTAAGTATAGCTATAAAATAACTTGGATAACATAGATAAATATAATATTTTCAAGATGTTAAGAAGGGTTGAGTGACCCTTGTGGGCCTCAATTGGCTCTACCAATGCCTGCAGCCACACCCCCACCTCCCATCCCAACCCCGATTCCTCCCCCACCGGTGAGAACCCTACAGATTTCTACACCTTCAACCCCATCCATGTTCTATATTTTTAATTAATTTTATTATTTACAATAACTTCTTTTGCAAATATATATATATATATGAAGATGATAATTATGATGTCTTCATTTTTCTGTTCTTTTTTTGGCAGAAACCCAAATTTCAGGAAAGATGGGGATCTAGAACCGATACATGGAGATTGCGGAGGGGTCACTACTACAAAAAAGCAAAAAGACGACGGTAAATCACCGTCGTGTATTGGGTTTTTCAATGGTCGTGGAATCCACCGTCATCTTTTCCCTCATAAACCACGACGCTAAATAACCGTCGTTGTTAAAATATACAACGTCATCAACAAATACAAAACGACGTCTTTGTACTGCAAAAAGATCTAAAAAAAGCAATCGAGGATGATAATAGACGACCAACTCTCTAAAAAAACCGTCGTTAAAAAGGAAAAATATGACACAGAACAAGGCCGCAAGATAGACATACAACGACGAAAATATAAATACGACGACGTTAAATATAATTTTCACGACAATAAAAAATATGACGTCTTTAAATACATTAGAAGACGACGTTATTGATACCTACTACGTCGCATATATAAAAACAACCGTCGTAAAATTAATTTTCCACTTCGATTTTTCGATAAAAGATGACGTGGAAATAGTTGTCAGTGTCATTATTTATGACGTATATGTTAATAGAGTAGACGTTGAAAAACTAAACAACGTCGGTAACAAATATATGAGAGTCGTATTACAAAATTTATACGTCCTATTTTCAGAAACAAACAACGACGATAAATATTAGACGTTGTTAAATAAAACAACGTCGGAAAAAAATAAAAACAGACGTGTTTAGTCTGCTAAAGTTCTAGAAAATAGTCGAGGATGAGAATAGACGACCAACTCAAAAAAATCACCGTCGTTAAAAAGGAAAAATATGACACATATTAAAAGAACAAGGCCGCAAGATATACATACAACGACGACAACTAAAATACTACGCCGTTAAATATAATTTACCCGACAAGAAAAAATATGACGTCTTTAAATACATGAGAAGACGACGTTATTGAAATCTACTACGTCTCTTATTTACAAAAGACCGTCGTGAAATAAATTTTCCACTTCGATTTTTCTAAAAAGGATGACGTGAAAATAGTTGTCAGTGTCATTATTTACGACGTATACATTTATATAGTCGACGTTGTATTTATATGTATTCATTACTCACGACGCACTTAATAATATAGACGACGTTGAACTTCTAAACAACGTCGGTTCCAAATAAATGAGAGCCGTATTACATAACATATAGACGGCGTAGATTATGATGAGAGCCGTATTACAAATAACGTCGTTTAATTGTTATTAAACGGCGGTTATAATGAACTTCCGTCGGAATTCATTTCGTTCCTCTTCGTTTATAAAAGAACTTACGACGTGGAAAATGTATGATGACGTCGTATTTTTTAACGTTCAGATTATATATCTCGTTTTTTAGACGTCGGTATTATGGGATTGGAGTCGTGTTATTCTGAATTACATGGCGGTTCTTAATCCTTCACCGACGTGATATCCTGAATAATTGCTTCACAATAGCGTCGTGGTTCTTCATTGTTACGTTGCTTTAAGACGTCGGTAAATATGCTGAATAACTGATTCACAATAACGTCGTGTTTTATTTGAACGTAGAAAGTGAAGAAATCGCATTACAATATATTACAAAATTAATGTCATACACTGCCAATTACATAAGCATCATTCAATCCATATATCTTCACACCCATCTCGAATATTTTGACCGCCTAACTCACCTACCAGTTCATCAAATGTGTCAACATTTGGCATCCCTCTAGTAAATGGCTCACACTCAAGTATCACATCACCTAAGACTTCATCACCAATAACATCATTATATTCTCTATTAGGCATTGATAACACTACCGACCAACCACGATGCATCGGGTCGTCAACAAAAAATATTTGTTTGACTTGAGAAGCCAAAACAAATTGGTCATTCCTATGTCCAATTTTACTCAAATCTACAAGGGTAAATCCAAGTTCGTCGACTACAAGACCAGAACTATCTATCCAATCACACCTAAAGACTGGGATTGTAAACTTTTGGTAGTCAAGATCCCAAATTTCTTGAATGACACCATAGAAACCCATATTTGAGAGAATTGGGTTTTTATCCTTGGCACTAGCAACTTGCATGGTATGTGCAAGTAAATAAACTCCACTATTTTGAGTTGTCCGCACATCATCTTGTGCCTTGATATTGAATTTAATACCTTTAATAAGATAGCTCCTATATAATGGCACTGACATGTTTGGACCAGCTGCTAGCCACCTTAAATTTTCTGATACGCCATGATTGTCTTCCTCAAGTTCACTTTGAACCTGCAAATTAATCATATCTTAATTCAATCTAACATATAAATAAGAAGAAAATTAAAAGAGAAATATGTTATTCAACAATATATACCTTGAAGCGTAGCCATAGAATGAAAGTGCTATTGTGCTTATCCTGCAGCCACTTTGTTCTCTTTCTAAATTTTGGATAAGCAGTCTTGATGTGAATCATATGTTGCCTACATGACACGAAAAATTCAAGCATTACGGTCCTAAATATAGAAGATAAACATAAGAAATAATTTAAAATGGAAACTTAAAGAATAAAGCTCATACGTACTCGATATAAGGTAGGACTTCCTCCGTATTCTCCAAGACATATAGATGTGCTTGATTCAACAGGTCCTGATCAACTACGCTCACTGTGCAACCTGATAATGGCTTTGAAAGTCCCATCTTTTGGCTTGAAGGCACTCCAACTGTACTAACATTAGATAAATGCTGAGTACAACACTCTACCGCTTCTTCAGCTATACACCGCTCAGCAATGTAACCTTCGAGACGAGTACGATTCTGAACATACCCCTTCAGCACTTTCATATATCTTTCAAACGGATACATCCACCTAAAATATACTGGCCCACATAGACGAACTTCTCTGACAAGATGTACTACTAGATGAACCATGATATCAAAGAATGAAGGGGGAAAGTACTTCTCAAGCAAACACAGAGTAACTACTACATCTTCTTCCAACTTATCTAGCTTGGAAACATCAACAGTCTTTGCACATATAGCATTGAAGAAGAAGCACAAACGAGTTATTGCATACCTTGCAGGCTTCTCCCAAACAGAACGAATTGCCACAGGGAGCAATTGTTGCATTAAGGTATGACAATCATGTGATTTAAGGCCAAGAAGTCTTGAATCCTGTAAAGATACAAGATTTTTAATATTTGAAGAATAACCTTCAGGGACCTTCATACCATAGAAAGAATTGCAAACCTCTCTCTTCTCCGCTCTTGACAAATTCCAAGGCCCAGGAGGCAAACGAGTACGTCTTTCTCCATACTCGGGTTGCAAATCAGTTTTGACCCCCATGTTCAATAAATCTAATCGAGCAGCAATCCCATCTTTATTTTTTCCAGGGATCTCCAGCAATGTACCAATAATACTATCGCAAACATTCTTCTCAATGTGCATAACATCTAGGGCATGCCTCACAGGAAGGTATTTCCAATACTCGAGATCAAAGAATATTGATTTCTTCTTCCAACAAACTCTGTCACCATTTTCAACCATATGCAGCACTTCTTCTCCGGTTAATGGCTCGGGAGGTATATTCAGGTTTCCCATTAAAAGCTGCACGTTGCCTCCTATATGGATGATTGATTGGTAACCATTTTCTATGCCCAATGTAACAAATTTTGTGGCCATTTTTCAACCTGTGACTAGGTGTATCATCGCCGCATATTGGACAAGCTTTATATCCTTTAACAACACAACCAGATAAGTTTCCATAGGCGGAAAAATCATTAATTGTCCACATTAATGCAGCTCTGAGTGTAAAGTATTCTCCATTATGTGCATCATACACTCCTCTAATCCCATTCCACAAAGATTTTAAATCATCAATCAAAGGCTCCAAGTAGACGTCTATATCATTTCCGGGTTGTTTAGGACCGAAAATCAATAAGGTTAACATCATGAACTTTCGTTTCATGCACAGCCATGGAGGGAGATTATATGTAACTAAGATAACCGGCCAACAACTATATCTGCTACTTAGAGAACTGTGGGGATTGAATCCATCAGATGAAAGAGCCAATCTCAAGTTTCTCGGCTCATTACCAAACTCAGGCCATTTATCATCAAGAAGTTTCCAAGACGGGGAATCCGCCGGATGAGACATCTGACCGTCAATTGATTTTCTAGCAGCATGCCAAGTCAAACTCTTAGCTGTCTCATGTGATTGAAACATCCTTTTAAACCTTGGAATTGGAGGAAAATACCACACCACCTTCGCTGGCACACCCTCTTTCAAGATTGAATCTTTGCCTTCCTTCCACCTTGAGATACCACAAGTAGGACAATTAGTTGAATTGTCATACTTCTTCCTATACAAGATGCAATCATTGGGGCATGCGTGCATTTTCTCATAACTCAGCCCCAATGCACACAAAGTCTTTTTAGCCTCATACATAGAGGTTGATATTGTATTTCCTTCTGGAAGCAAATCGCCTTGAAGTATCAATAATTCTGTAAAACAGACATCACTCATCCCATGTTTTGCCTTCAAATTATACAACTTCACTAATGCCGATAACTTCGTGTACTTTCTACAACCAGGGTACACTGGTTGATCTCCATCCCCAATCACATTGGCAAACTCATACGGATCGGAACCAAAATCATTATCATCCATATCAATTTCTTCAGACACAAAACTGTACCTACTATGGCCATCATCTTCTTCAACATTTCTACTAGCATTAGTAGTTGCTTCCCAAGGTTCTCCGTGAAATGTCCAATTCTTATAGCTTTGGTCAATTCCATTAAAGTATAAGTGATCCCTTATAATTCCAACCCCAAACAACTTCAAATTAACACATTTAACACATGGACAACGGATATGTGTTGTAGTTAGAAGATTTTCTACAGCAAAGTTCAAAAATGCTTCCACCCCAAACTCATATGCCTTCGATCTTCTATCCGAGTACATCCATGACTTATCCATCTCCGACACTATAACCTATTATCTATAATAAAGTGAAAATACAGGCAATGACCATCACTATAGCAGATTATACAAAGATCTAATAGCAAGTAATACACAACAGAGACGACGGGTTTTAAACAAAAACAGACGTATTTGGCATATATAGACGACGGATTTTCAACAGACGTCGTCTAATATAAGTAATACAAACGACGGTTTATGAAAACACCGTCGTGTATAATTAATACAACGACGGTTTTTTCATAAACCGTCGTGTAATCGTCGTCGTATGCCTAAAAAGGCGTCGTGTCTCAGTTTATTTTCAAGAACCCAAAACCCATTAAGAACACAACATATATATGAAACCAAGCAAGAAAACAACATATACATGAAACCAAGCATGAAAACAATAAATCCATTCCCAATTCAACATAACATAGGGTGATTAAAAGATCCGACAAAATTAAATCCATTCCCAATTCAACATAACAGATAATGTAATCCATGAACCCATTAAACAGAAAATCCATGAACCCATACTTATAAGCACATTATTAACAGATCGCAAAGCATATACCTAAAACCCTTTAACAAAACAATCTAATATCATTCAATGAATTTACAAGGGGAAGATAGGGTTTGTACTTACAGGTTGGACGAGCTTACAGATTCGACGGAGCAGAAGTGATAGAGCTTTTAATTAGAGCAGAAGTGAGAGAGCGAAATGTTATGTTGCACGAAATCTGAAAATTTTAGGGTTCATGGTTAGAAGAATAAGAATAAGAGCCAAATATAAAAAAATTTAGGACGCGCGAAAATTTTTAGAGCGCGCGCTCTTTAAAACGTCGAAAGAAAAACCATGGCGAAAGTTCTACAAGAACCGACGTAAATGTAATATTCCACGACGGAAACACTGAACGTAACGCCGTTTATTTTGACGCTTCATTTTTCGGATTAATTTTAAATTTATTTTCAATATTTTGATATAAAGATGACTGAAAAACCACGTCGGGGTTAAGAAATTGAAAACGTTGTAAATAATAATACACGACTTACATATTAAAATGACGTCGTTTAACGCAGAAATCATGTCGGATAATTTACTGGACGACGTAACATATGTATTCCACGACTCAACCACCGTCGTTAACAATTAATACCCTAAACCCTTAAAACTAAATTATATAATTTTAAAAATTAAGTTTATAAAAGGGTTTATGGTTTTACAGCCTAATATATACCCTAGACTACCCAAAAATTATACTTTAAAAATAAACCCCAATAAATAACAACCCTAATCTCTAAACCCTAGACTCTAAACCCTAAACCATAAAACTAGAAGTGATTTTATGACTCATCAAAACAATTTTGTTTTGGATGTTCATTTTAAATTTTTGTTATTCAAAATGAATTTTTTCAAGCTTTAGGGGGAAGAAAATATATCAATGACTTCATAGGAGTTGACTTTGCATTTTTCTGATTTATTTTAAATTTATTTTGAATATTTTGATATAAAAATAATAAAATATTCTTATCACAACAACAAACCACGTCGGTGTTAATAAATTGTAGACGTTGTAAATTGTAAGAGACGACTAAGTTGTTAAAATGACGTCGTTTAAATGAGAAACGATGGCGGATATTTAACTATCCGACGTAAAATATATATTCCTCGACTTAACCGCTGTCGTTACAAAGTACTACCCTGAACCCTTAAGAAATTGAAGACGTTGTAAACCATAAACGACTCCATTGTTCAAAGAACGTCGTCTAAATATCCTTTTACGTCGGATTTGTTTAAAACGAAACCACAAAAAACGACGGCTTTTGACTTTATTACGTCGTTGGAAAATTAATTATTACACGTCGGTAACGCATTTTGTATGTTTGTTTTTGTTTTTACTTTAAGAAAACCTCAACAAATTTTTACATTATATATTATAGACAAAATTTGTACATTATACATAAATATCAAGTGTTCAATAATTCCCCTATTTAAGTTGAAGGCAAACAAACTCTGCCCATTCATTCCGGACTTCATCAATTGCTTCTTGGGGGTATGGCTCTTCCTGTTTTCCCTTCGCATACTGCATAAAAACAATGACTATTAGGGTTTATAAATAAAAGGAAATTCAATCACAGACGACCATAACCGACGTAGTATATCTATTCAACGACGGTAATTTTACATGACCGTCGTTGATAATACAAAAAACGACGTAAAATGTTTGAAGGTTATTTCTTCTTACCTTCTTCTCAAACCCCAAGGAAGGATCCATGATGATGTCCTTCATGAAGCGCATCACGTAATACCTGCATTCGACATTGCTGGGTTGCTTTGGTGTGCCTGACAGAGTTTTCCAAATGACTGCCTTACGGCCTGATCTGGCTATGTGGGAATTATAAATTTTTATGGCACTGTTCACGATGTTTTTGGCCTCTTCATCGACCACACGATATCCTGGCAGAGGATCCAGAAAATAGACTGTTTCCCTCTTTGCTCTTACAATCAGCAAGATCCAATGACGGCTGCACAAAATTAATATAAAAACGACGGTTATTTACAAAAACGACGTATTATAATATTTCACACGACGAAATAAAGTAGCAATCGACGACATTATATATTTATCACGACGATAAATAACTACCGACGTGGTTAGTCGTTTCAAACGACTCAATCAAATAAAACACCGACGTGGTTAGTTTATACGCTGTCATTTATTGAAAATCATAAAAACAAAATCCTGTTAAGGAGACTAACCCTGGATTGTAAGGCATCAGGAAAATCTGTTCACCGTCAGTCTTCTGAAGTCGTGATGCTACCATTCGTGATCTGTCAGCTATTGTGCCAGAGCTGGCACTAACTGTAGCAGGGTCGATAAAGCCAACCATTGTGCACATATTTGCTTGTTTTAAAACATCGTGTAAGTACCTAAATATATAAAATAATATAAACAAGTCAGCGCAAAAAAAACACACGACGGTTATGTATAACAAAACGACGTATTATAAGGTTTCACACGATGTACTGAAATAGACAACGATGTTATAATAAATTTATCACGACGGTACATACTAACGACGTGGTTAGACAGTTAAGACGACGCAATAAATAAACCAACGACGTATTATTTTAGAATGACAAACCTCATATATACAGCAATGACTGTAGCTCCTATTTCCTCCATGCCTGCAAATTGTGTAATATCTTCAGGCAGGAGGAAGGTATCGCGCTCTAGACCAAAGACCTCCTTATCAATTGTAAAGTGCAGGGTCTTATCCTGAGGCACGAGTGTCGTTTCCACATAACGACAAAGGGTTTGTAAAGAAGATGGCGCCTCCATATTTGAATAATCAACAACTTTAGTAACCTGTTTAAAGAAATAAAAAAAACGACTTGGTAATTCAATAAAAACGACGGTTTAAGGAATAAAACGTCGTCTGAAAACAATTTAAACGACGGTGAAACAACCGTCGTGGTGAATTATTTATTACGTCTTAGAAAACAATTCCGCCGTCTAAGTTGTAAACAAACGACGGTTTAAAGAAAAATATCGACGTCTGGAATTTTGAAAAACAAATAAAAAAGGCAAAGTTATGTGAACATACCTGGTCGTCATCTTCTTTCTACTTTTCATCTTGTTTTTCTTCTTTATTCTCTTCATCTATGACGTCGGGAATGATTAACTCCGTCGTCTAAAAACCACAAAGTTTTAAAAATAACGACGTTTAATGGCGTGTAAAACAAGTAAACTAAATACGACGTGGTATTGAAATACAAACGACGGTTTATTTTTAAAATCGTCGTGGTATGTATTTCAAACGACGGTTTTATTAATAATAACGACGTCTAATGGTTTTTAAAAAAACAGACAATTCAAAGTTCAGATATGTTACCTTTTCTTCCTGATGTTTCCCATTTTTGGCAGTATCATCCTCAAAATGCTGGGATCTCACATCACCTCCAGAGCAGCTTGCTTTGTCAGACATTGGATTTTTGGGACTTTGGCTAATTCTGGGTTTAAGCATGCTTGGATCAAAATTGGGAATTAATTGGGAAAGCTGACTCAGGAAATGCTCCCTCTCAGCCTCTACCAATTGTTTCGTTCTAGCCTCCATCCTTAAAGCCTCTTCCCTTGCCTTAGCCTCCATCTTTCTAGTCTCTTCTTGAAGGAGAACTCTTAAACTGTCCTTCAAACGGTCGTCAAAGCTCACTCTCTGTGGTTTGGGTAAATTGAAATATTGCTTTGGTGAGATCCCAGCACCTACTCCTCTGACTCTGCCTGGATGCTCGGGGCCCAAAGCCATGGTCAGCACATCATTGCTGCCAGAGACGGTGACTTTGCCTTCCGAGACTTGTTTTTGCAAATCATCCTGAAACAAAGATATATAAAAAAGTAAGAACAAAAACACACGACGGTTATTTATATACAAACAACGTATTATATAATTTCACACGACGCAATAACATATAAATCGACGTTATTATAATTTATCACGACGGTAGTTATACCGACGTGGTTAGATTTTTAAAACGACGAAATTAATAAACCACCGACGTCTTATGTAACAGTACTCACACCTTTAACGACGTTGTTTAAAACATTTCGACGTAGTAATTTAATACAGACGACGCGAAATTGAACCACCGACATCTTATGCTATAATTACAGAAAACAGAGTTGTGATTCCTATTTAGACCTTTAACGACGTGTTTTTAAAAAATGTTGACGTGGTAATATCATTCACACGACGCAAAATATAACATAAGACGTAATAAGAATTATTCACAGTTCAATAAAAATTTAAAACAGAGTGAGTAGGCTTACAATTAATTTTGCTTTCTCTGCCACCTTTGGATCAGGGATGTTACCATGTTTGTCCTGTCTAGCTCTCTTCCATAAGGTAGATCGATCAATTTCTACCCCAGACATGGTTTCCTCTAATTGATCCTCCAAACCAGCATATCCTTTTCGAGACAATCGATGATTGTACTCGAGTTTCTCCCTAATCTGTGCATGTTAAGAATGCACAGACTCAAAATCTTTGGATAGCCTTGAAGCTACAAAGGCATCCCATTGTGCTTTCTCTATGAATTTATATGTTTCAGGGGGTTGGCTTAATCTCTCCCTGTCATTGGTGTATGGAAGGATATAATGCCTCGTTAGTGTAGACTTGAAATCCTTCCATTTCTTGGCAGCAGAAGCTAAGACAGAGTTCTTGCCCCCTTGACCTACTACAAAAGCAATGTCAACTGCTTCCCAAATCTGCTCCTTTATATCCTTGGGGATTTGAGCCCATTTCAAGTCCACAAGTGGGACTCTGGAGCGTGCCAACACACCAATATAGGACTGCATCTCACTGTGTGCTTGGCCAATTCCTTTCCCCCTTTTATTGTACTCAACAATTGGCCTCAGTTTCTGAAGTTTTCTCTTCACAACACGAGGCATTGTGCTCATACCTCGACCAGCCTTTGAATCATCAGAGATTGTTGTCGCGCTTGTTGGTTCTGTATCAGCAGATGATGAAGCAAACTTCATCTTCTTCGAAGACTTCATTATCTTCGAAGACTTCTCTTGAGGAGGTACTTGCTCCTTACCTCCATTTTTGTTGGAGCCAGAATCCTTACTTTGGTCTTGGTGAGAAACCATTTTTACAGACAAAACTGAAAGTGAAAATATTTCAAGAAAAGATTAAGAACACAAACGACGGTCATTAATAAAAGACGACGTATGATATGATTTTAAACGACGCAATGAAATAATATCAGACGTAATAAATGTTTAAAACCAAGGTAATTAAACAACGACGAAATAATTAACTACAAACGACGTAATAATTAACTATAAACGACGGAATATTTATATAACGTCGTGGTATTGATGTTCACACGACGTCAGTAGTAATATACCGTCGTCTATATAAGGATCCAAAACCCTTCGTTCTTTCTCTGTGAATGTTTGATTGCAGATTTGATTTTTCTGAACCATGGTTTTTGTTTTCTAATTTGATAAAATACAAGGCCAAGAAAGAAAGTTTTGGAATCTTATATAGACGACGGTATTTTAAAATGACGTCGTGGTATTAACATTCACACGACGTAAAACAATAAGATACTGTCGTCTATATTAGATACCAACCCTAATTTCTTTTTCTTTATATTTTATCAAATTAGGGAAAAACAAAAACCATTGTTCAGAGAAATCAAACCTGCAATTAAACAAGCAAATAAAAAAAAGACTATAATTTTAAAAACAACTTTGTCAATTTTCAGACGACGCTAGAACGACTGACGAACCGTCGTGGTCTACATATTTAACCACGTAAATAAGAAGCTACCGTCGTCTTATTTAGTTGAGGTAGTTGTCTTCAAAGTTGGAAACTTTCCCTCTTTGTCTGTATATTTTTTCGAACTTGGAAAGAAGTAAAATGATTTTGGCCAGAAAAAAGGTAAAAAGATTTTTCAAACAAAAAACGTATGAGCATGCAAAACAGCAACCAAAATAGTGAAAATGAAAGCTTACCTTTTGCGTGCAATGAAAGCAAGAGGAAGACGATCGATGTTTAAGTTCAGAGACGACGAAGAAGACAAGAGGAAGACGATGAGATACTCTGAAAGTGCTCTGACAAGGAAAAAAGTCTAAAAGTTTTCTCTGGGAGATTGAAATTTTTAATCGGGTTTGGAAACAGTGCATGTGTAAGACAGGTACACGAAAAGTTGCTTACATATAAAACCATTTCAAAAAATAATACGGCGGTTACATATAACTACGACGTATAAATTACAAAATACGACAGTACGTTTAACTTCGGACGTGGTAAATAAGTACGACAGTAGTGTTGTAGGTACCGTCGTAGTAAACTCAAAAATTAAAGTACATAAGTAATAACTCGCGTCATGGTAGATCATTTAACACGTCGGTTTTATTAATTTACCGACGTGGATTTATGTAATATACATCGGTCATAACGACGTTGATTTTAAAATTTAAACGGCGGTTTTTTTGTAAGGACCGCCGTTGGTTTTAAAAATTTATTCTATAAATTTGTCGCTTTCATTCATTTTCGGTTTACATTTAGGGTTCCAAGTTCTTCCTCTCTCAGAGACACTGTCTCTCACATCTCAAAGACAGTAATTTGGATGTCTTTCTCAAAGAGAAATTGAGCTTACTCGCATCAAATCTATGTCCACAAGAAGAAGCTTGTCAACTAGCCTTCTCACTTCCTTGATCAAGCCTGATAGGACATTTAGTGCTTCTGAATACTCCTTGCTTTCCATCAAAAGAGATGCAAGCCTGGCCTCCACTCGCTGTCGAAGGAAAGTTCGCTTCTCAGGGAAATCTGAAGATCAGATGTGCGTGATCCTCTGCTTGATTTTCTTGGCTAAGAAGATCCGTCAGATTTGTGATAGCCTCTTCCTTTATCCGTAGAGCTTCAGAAGAAGAAGATGGGTTTCAAGAATGCGATAAAGAATAGAAATGGCTTCATGAATGCGATAAAGCATGAGCAATCGAATCAGTGCTTTGAACTATACTCTGAACTATACAAGTCAATGCTTTGAACTATACAAGTCCTGCAGAAAGATAAAGGACCAAACTGTTAAAGAAACTGAAACTATTAAAGAAACCATAAACTAACACGACGCAATATTTGTTTTGCGACGTGGAATCTTTTCATTTAACGTCGTTAGGTTTAATATAACCGACGTGGATTTGAATTGTTAAATTATGAATAGAAATTTTTTTCCCGTGACCTTTCAGTTTATTTTTCAATTACAGTGCGTTATAAATAGAGTTTTTTTTCCGGAGGAAATTTAAAATGAAGGAAATTAATGTTCTGGATTATGTTAAGTTTCTTTTTTGGATGACAGATTTCAATTCTTGTCATTAAGTAGATCTACCGACGTAGGATAAGAAAATAAAGGAAAAAATTGTTAACAAAAATTCTTATTAAGACGACGGTTTAAATTAAAGGTACGACATATAAAATTAATACATACGACGTTAAATTTTATAGTACGATTTAAAGATAACGTCGTAGAACTATACGAGAATAACGTCGATATATTTATATTTTTCGTCGTTGTAAATTAATTTAATACGGTGACATTTTGTATTTTAAAGCCGTCGATTTGTTTGTAATTATACGGCGTCTTATACGAAAATTTCGTCGTGTTATTTTATGAGTAAAAACGGCGGCTTTTATTGAAATCGTCGTCTTTACTTTCTACGTCGGTCGATTCATAACTTATGCCGTTCTTTGTTGGCTTTGATTTTACACTGCGGAAATCTGTTTCAAATAGACGTCGGTTTTTTAATTAGGTACGTCGTTGTTTTTGAACAGCCATTTGAATCTCCATTTTTAGTTGTCTAAGGTGGTATTACATGACGGTGTTTTTAGAACCGTCGTCTTTTTAAAAACCACGACGGTTTTCACTTAGACCGTCGTTGTTTTCTGGTCGTCTTTTTCACTTTTTATAGTAGTGGGTGGTGAGAAATTGCAAGGAGGGTGGGTGGGTATGAGGGCAGGGATGATGGAAAAATTGTGGAATTTCATTTGTTGACTTTGCCAAAGCAAAGGAGTTAGCTTGCTTAAACAATGCAGTCCAAGTGCTTCATCGCGGCCCCCAAAACAAACTCTAATCTATCCAAAATGCAACTAAGTTGTGAAATGGGAGAACCCTTTTCATCTAGGCTTGTTGTTTTTGGTGTTGCGGTGACAGTGGCTTTTAGGACCGGGGATGAAAGAACTCTAAGGAAGAAGCCAATAGGTTGGGAAGGGGGAGAGAGGAGAGAGAGAGAGAGTTATTGTTTTAAAAGTTTTTATTTTATTATTATTCTACTGTTGTAAATGCATGAGTTGGTGGATGACCACCATACCTCTTAATATTTCACCGTTGGATTTTATGTAACCTATACACTAAGTATTTGTAATTAATGCTTGTAACCTATAGGTATATTGTAAATGATAATATTCAATCTCCTATCTTGTAAGCCTATAAATAGGTAGTTCTACCAAAGATTAAGGTAGGGATAAACATGGTGAAGCTTTATCTTTAGCATATCACTTCTCTCTACATTTTCTCCCTCTAGTTTTATAACACGTTATCAGCACGACATTGCTCTTGGTATGTTTTCTTTCTCTGAATTTTCTTTCTTCTTATATGAGCTAGAGTCATCACATGGTAGAGAGTTTCTTTGTACTCACCATCAGACTTCATCATGCTTGTTTAAGAAAAAAAAAAATTCTTATTCTTATTACACATGAATATAATGCCATGTTTTTGTTTTTATTTGTTTGTTTATTTAATTTTAAGTATGATCTTAATTATTATGATGAGTTTAAATTATACAAAAGATCAGGGGGCCGAAGTTCTGTGATCCTCATCATATAACTAGATTAGGATATAGAGTCCTTTTGATTGAATCAGAACCTGAAGTTCTTTGATTTCAAATAATTGAGGGCGTGAAGTTCCGCGAATTTAAAGAGCACATAAGGACATAAAACTCCTCGATTTTGTATTAATCAAAATCAGAATTCCATGAGGCCTACATATGTCAAGAACTTGAACCAGAAGTTTCGAGTGCATATACATTGATTTGAGTATGAAGTTCAAAGCACAACTATTAATTCAATTTATTTAGATCTACATATTCGTACCTGAAGTTTCGAATATATATTGATATGAACCTGAAGTTCATAGTTTTTCATGGATCTTAATACTATATATGAACTTGAAGTTCATTACTTATTTGTGCCTATATGAACCTGAATTGGTAGGAAATCCAATTCTTAAACTTGTAGTTTTATCTACATATTGAATCCACATTAATATTGGATTATCTTGGAATTTCATAATCTTTAATTGATTTATTTTATTCCTTGTTTATACCACTTTACTTATTTTATTATATTATATTTTATTTATGTTAGGTTATTAATTAATTTCGTTTTACAATGGTAATGTTTTGTATTACCGCCCCAATATTGATAGCCAGAGGCGTCTATTGGAGAAACTTCCTACTTTCTTTTGTGGGTAGGAAGTTTATGATGTTATGAACTAAAAGTTCTTGAGGCCTCAATATTACACAACTATTATAGTTGAAGATTATGATGTCATGAACTAGAAGTTCATTGACCGAATAACTTTTATGTTGTGACATGACTATCTTGGCAATCCATGTCCCACAATGATGCATAAGATTTTTATAAATTTGTAAGGACATCGTTTAAAGACTCAAATTATTGTCTTGTCCAACAATATCATTACAAAGAATGCTCACAAATAAAAGCTGTCATAAGATCATCTCAGTCAAAAATTGACTTTGAGCCATCTTTCCTGAAATAATTCAAGGGGATATTTGTGAGCCTATACAACATCTAATTATGGATCACTTCACCAGTTTTACTGAATGTGCCTACTAAAATGGTCACATATTTGATAACGACTGTGAGTTTATTTTCCTACATTTTGAGACAATTTTCCCGCTGTTAGGGGGAGAAATGACAATTCCTAAAGAACGTCGTGAAATAGTGTTGAATCAATCCGCTTTTGTCTCATCAAGATAATGCATATATAAGTTGTACATATGCTAACATGGATTGATATTCTCGTATCACAATCCATTAACATGGTGACTATATATATAATGCATGCCTGAAGCATGTCAGGAATATAGGTTCTAAAGACTTAACTCCTCAGAAATGGAGATTATTTGAAAAATTCAAGCCCTATAAAAAAATAACGCTCTATAGGAGGTTATGATCCACATATTCTATATAATTCATTGTAAAAGAGATGTTTGTCCCATAAGTGACAACATAAGCCCCTGAAGAGGCATTGGTACCCCAAAGCAATGAGATGATTATAAATTATGCATGTGCATGCACATAAGAATTGTGGGATCACAAATTGATGATACATTTGGTTTATTAGTAGCTACTACAATCATCAAGGGCTATGATTATATTAAATCACGTTTCATGAATGTCGACAAGTTAAGTGATTGGCCAAAAATGAAAATAGGCAATTCCATTTATCACTAAATAAGAAGAGTTGGATATTGAACCTATAACTCAAACACCAAATTACAAATGTTCAGTATGAAGGTTACGAATTGGTGTTTGTGAAGTGAAATAAGATCACTAATATGACATAAGGTTTCCTGGGAGAGACATGTGGTTTTAGTCTCCAATCTCATCGTAAATGCATCCACATTTCTATAAGTGCGGTTGTTACTTTAACGCAAAACTTATAGTATGTGTTAAATGCATATTTATTAAGACTATATGGTACATGGAAATCCTCAAAGCCCATGAAATATTTGAGATATATCAGATGAAGCAACCTCTTGAAGGATATAAAGTACCACAATATTCTTAATTAAGAGTTCACACTAAGAGTTTGAGTATTTTGAATTCAAATTTGATATTGTTGTAACATATTCTAACTACTAAATTAGGTGTTGATACTCCTAAAGATTTCAATCATTTGAAAAGTGAAAAGCAGGTTGAATAGTGTGATAGATGATCATGTATGAAGACAATGCTGCTTGTATTGCTCAAATCAGAGAAGGAGAGATATTAATCAGGGGGAGATATCAATCAGGGGGAGCATCCCAATTCTACTACATTCAAGGCAGATGCGCGTTGTACTCTTTTTCCCTTCGACTAGGTTTTTTGTCCCACTGGGTTTTTCCTAGCAAGGTTTTAACGAGGCAATATAAGCTCATCCAACACCATATCAATGATTCAGAAGAAAGTTTCACTCTTTTTCCCTTCGCTTTGGTTTTGTCACACTCGGTTTTCC
Source organism: Prunus persica (assembly GCF_000346465.2). Taxonomy (NCBI): domain Eukaryota; kingdom Viridiplantae; phylum Streptophyta; class Magnoliopsida; order Rosales; family Rosaceae; genus Prunus; species Prunus persica. The sequence continues at coordinate 8,604,953 of NC_034011.1, forward strand.
AAGCAAGGTTTTTAATGAGGAAACAATGTCATTGTATGGTGGACATCCAAGGGGGAGTGTTGTAAATGCATGAGTTGGTGGATGACCACCATACCTCTTAATATTCCACCGTTGGATTTTATGTAACCTATGCACTAAGTATTTGTAATTAATGCTTGTAACCTATATGTATATTGTAAATGATAGTATTCAATCTCCTATCTTGTAAGCCTATAAATAGGTGGTTCTACCAAAGATTAAGGTAGGAATAAACATGGTGAAGCTTTATCTTTAGCATATCACTTCTCTCTACATTTTCTCCCTCTAGTTTTATAACATCTACTTAATTTTATTGATTTGAAATGCTTTAAAAAAGTTTTTTCCCCTTAGTTCTTAGAAGTCATTTTACAAAAGGGTAATTTGTCTTTAAAATTTTGAATATAAGGTGGGTGGGGAAATAGAATAAGGGGGTGAAAATAGCAGTACTCACATGAAAGCATGTGCAAATGTGAGTTAAGTCAGCTGCCCAGGCCACTGAGCCCACTCCCTTATTGTGGGATTATACATATTTAATTTGTAGGTATTATTTCTATATTGAATGCCTTAATTTTATGGTTTAATGTGGTGAAGGTTATATGTTCTTGGATGCCTATAAAATGCCACTCCTCCTTCACATTTGAACACCACAACACCACAACACCATCAGAATATCACATACCACAATCTGATTCACATACCACAATTTCATTGTACCTTAAAAGCTTTCCAATTTGTTTATATGTTATTTATAATATAAAGGTTTTTGTATTTAGCTTTACGGAGAAGGAAAACTATATTTTTTATAACACTCCCTTACACCCAAGTTCGAGTCCTTCTCCCCATATATTACATTACTTTGGAGTAATTTAAATTATTGCTTGTATTAAAAAAAAATTAATATGAAAGCATGCATGCATATTACTGATAGAGGCAAGGCTAGAGCTGTTTAATTTGAAATACTCACTTGTGTAATCAAAGCATAAAGAGGGAAGGTAATGTAACTGCATAGGATCTGTAGGGCTACCCCAAGGAAAACTCTTGTCAGTATCAGAGGCAAGTTTTCGTGGAAGCATGATGTCAACCCAAATTCCAACTGCATTGTATATATATATATCATAGTATTATGTATAGTTATTAGTTAGTATTCAGTTGAGACAGTGCACATAATTAATTACCAATATAATAATGAACTTAATTCCTCTGAATATGTAGAGTTCTAAAGGTAAGAAGAAAGGAACTACATTAGTATTGCTTTATGGTTAATTACTTACAGATGTCCATAAGAAATACGCCATTTGAAAAGCGTTCTGTGTATGCAGCAAGCAAACCAATTAATTGTTAGAAACCATATTGATCCATAGCATTTCCTATATATATGTATGTATTTTAGACCATACAAAATGGTCGGTCCATATTTACAGTAGGACAATATAATAAATTTATTATATATATAGTATATGATGTTGATATATAAACTCTGATAGCTCTCACCTGGAATAATGTGAAATGAATTAAGAGGAGAATCCACTCAGGGCGATTAAACCAAAAAAACTTGTTGCTTGGCTCTACAACGGGAGTGCCTTTAACCACTGTAGTTCGATCGTGCATTTCTTGAGCCATCTCCATGATGACAAGCTCAAGCTTTGTACCCACTAAAAGAAGAATCTGCACAAATTAATAGGAGAAAATATTTATATATATGACTTGAAGAAGAAGAAGAAGAAGAAGCAGCTAGCACTATATATAATATATCTAGAGCTTGGATTTCGTGGTCTTACAACAAGTGGCCCCAATGACAACAAAGTGAACGTGTGCCATTCTGTATAATAGGAGGTATTTATTTATCAGTATTTAAATTTATCAATAATATATTGACCACCAACACCAACAATTTAAAATGTGCTTTTTGTGATATCTCTCTGTGTCTGTATCGGTTTTGGAAGAGAGAGAAAAGAAGGAGAGAGACTCACTGTGAACATTTAGAACCAAAAACACCACGGCAAAAATCCATATAGTGGTATACTGCAAAATCAAGAAATTAAATTAATAACAATAATTATAGCAGTACAAGGAAGCTAGAGAGAGAGAGAGAGACCTAATACCCACGACGACCTTGAAGTCATCTTCCATGGATCTCTTAATATACTTATGGAAATCAAATTTTCTATTTGGAGCAAAATGTGCCTGCATGCATGCATTTGCCAATTAGGTTTGGGCCAAAACTATATCACAATAAAATAAAATAAAATAAAAACAAAAGTACGTAGTTCATAAAAAAAGAAAAAGAAAAAGAAAAAAGAGGGAATGATAATTACATTGATAAATCCGTGGCGCATGGTCAGATAGTCCACCTTCGTAACTGAACCAAAGAATTGCCTGAAAAATGCTACCTACAATGTACATATATGTGTGGTAGAGGTTCTGTAAGTGCTCAAGCTTTGGTTAAGTGTTTTTTGGTATTGCATCTAAGAGCTTTGGTTAAGTTCCAATAAAGAACAAGATTGTACGCATTAATTTACTAATTAACTTACAATCCATCTTATTCCAGGCATTGTAGAAAAGCCTGAGTGACGCTTTATAAATGAGGTTTGTCGAATAAACCTGAACCTTGAAGGGTCTGGAACATGAAATAAGATATATAATTTCCAATCGTTCAATCACATATTGACTTGTTTATAGCACTTTTTGATTTTTCTTTTCAGATTTTATTTTCCCTTTTAAGAAAGATATATAATTAAAATCGGGTAGATATTCTGGGAAATGTTAGAAAAATGATGGAGATGGAGAAGGAGAGATGAAGAAAAATGCATGAAACAAAGACTAAAAGAACAACTATTTTTAAATAAAATTGGAAAATTTTGGATTGTTCAATGAATTTTATAAACTTTATTTTAATATATATCACAATAAATTACATAATTTCTAATTAATTTATGAACTTTTATTTTAAATATATATGGGAATTCTACTATCCAAAAAGATTTTGAGGTGGTCCAGTCCTCATATCACATTTCCATGCCAGGGCTAGAGAACTGCCAAGCCACAAAATTACGAGTCGAAAAGGCCAACTGTAGATATATTCTAAGATGCAGAAGTATAAGTATATTATAATGCTTCATTATTGGATCCCAAATTCTGACCCCATTCAAACTACCTACTCAAATAAATAATAAGGTTGAATCATATTTTATCAATTTTATCAAATTAATAGGTTAATAATACTGTTTTATTAGGAAATTTCCTATTAAATTAAATTAGCGATAACATACTAAACTCACACACATTATATGGATGCTAGGATTAGTACCCATGACCTTTCCTAAAGCAGCAATTGTTCCAAACCACTGCACTAGTGAGTTCTTTGTAGGCTAATACTACTGTTACACAAGTTGCAATTCCTCACACTAGTAAAAAAAACCCCTTGCGCGACTAAATTTTGCGCGACGAAAAACTATTCGTCGCTCAAACTCACTTTGCGCGACGAAAGTCAAAACTTCGTCGCTCAAAGTCTTGCGCGACCAAATTTTGCGCGACGAAAAACAATTCGTCGCGCAAAGTCACTTCGCGCGACGACAATACATCGTCGCTCAAAGTCTTGCGCGACCAAATTTTGCGCAACGAAAAAACATTCGTCGCGCAAAGTAACTTTGCGCGACAAACTTTTGCGCGACAACAATACATCGTAGCTCGAAGTGACTTTGCGCGACGAAACAAAGTAACTTTGCGCGACAAACTTTTGCGCGACAACAATACATCGTAGCTCGAAGTGACTTTGCGCGACGAAACAATAGACTTCGTCGCGCAAAGTCCTTATAAAAATAAAAAATATATATTTTTAAATCTTTGCATGACGTAATCCAAACATTTCGTCGCCTAAACTAATTTATTTTTATTTTTTTATTTTATATGCATAACACTTAAGAAATTAAACAGTATATATATTTATTAAGTAGCTTTAAATTTATTATTTTAGATTCGATCGGATTTTTGTTAGAAAAATATATTATTGTTGTTCAGATTGGGTTTTTGTTAGAAAATATATATTTTAAATTGATAATCGAATTAGTTCATTGTATTCATATAGGGTCAAGGAGTGTAGCTGTAAAAAATCATCAAAATCAGATTAAAATAACCGTTAAATCGTGATTTTTCATTATAACCGTCGAAAAGTTTTGTCTCATTACTTGATCTCTGAATGTTTATTTTTTTCGATTTTTGGCGTATATGATCTCGAAGTATAAACAAACAAGTTTGACGGTTGGATCGTTGAAACTAGTTTTGATGAATGCATATGCCATCAAAATAATATATTCACTAACAATTAAGAGTTTATTTATACGTTCGTTAAATATAACATAAGATTTTGTGGTATCCACTAGTGTAAATATTTTATATTGAAGATCAAATTCAGTCATTGTATTCATATAGGGTCAAGGAGTGTAGCTGTAAAAAATCATCAAAATCGGAGTTAAAATAACCATTAAATCATGATTTTTCATTTATAACCGTAAAAAAGTTTTGTCCCGTTACTTGATATCTGAATGTTTATTTTTTCCGATTTTTGGCGTATATGATCTCGAAGTATAAACAAACAAATTTGACGGTTGGATCGTTGAAACTAGTTTCGTAGAATGTGTATGCCATCAAAATAATATATTCACTAACAATTAAGAGTTTTTTTTATACTTTCGTTAAATATAACATAAGATTTTGTGGTATCCACTAGTGTAAATATTTTAAATTGAAGATCAAATTCAGTCATTGTATTCATATATGGTCAAGGAATGTAGCTGTAAAAAAAATCATCAAAATCGGAGTTAAAATAACCGTTAAATCGTAATTTTTCATTTATAACCATCGAAAAGTTTTGTCCCGTTACTAGATCTCTGAATGTTTGTTTTTTGCGATTTTTGGGGTATACGATCTTGAAGTATATACAAACAAGTCTGATGGTTGGATCGTTGAATGGTGTGTGTATATATATTTATTTATTAAGTAGCTTTAAATTTATTTATTTTGTACGTATAACACTTAAGAAATTGAATAGTATATATATTTATTAAGCAGCTTTAACCTTATTTATATTTTAAATTGTAAAATAAAATATTTTTATTTTTATTATTCATAACAATTATTTTTATAAATATTGTGCTACGAACCAATTTTTCGTCTCTCAAAAGTTTGCGCGACCAACAGTTTGTCGCGCAAAACTCTAAAAATTTGGACGGGTACCAAAAATGTGACGAGGGATTTTTTTTATAAAAAAAAAATTTAGACTTTGCGCGACCAATATTTTTTGTCGCTCAAAACTTTGCGCGACCAATATATATTTTTCGTCTCGCAAAAATTTGGGCGGGTACCAAAAATCGGACGCGGGAATTTTTTTAGACTTTGCGCGACCAATATGTATTTTTCGTCGCGCAAAAATGTAAAAATTTTGGCGGGTACCAAAAATGGGACGCGGGGATTTTTATTTTTTTAAAATAATTTTTTTGGACTTTGCGCGACCAATATTCCTATATTCGTCGTGCAAAATTTTTTTTTTAGACTTTACGCGACCAATATGTATTTTTCGTCGCGCAAAAATTTAAAAATTTTGGCGGGTACCAAAAATGGGACGCGGAGATTTTAATTTTTTAAAAATAATTTTTTTTGGACTTTGCGCGACCAATATGTTTCGTCGCGCGACCAATATTCCAATATTTTTCGTCGCGCAAACATTTGCGTGACCAACAATATTTTTCGTCGCGCAAAGTGATACGGTTTTTAAAACCGAAATAACTCCTTCACCATTTTCTCAATGTCTTTCTCTACTCTTACCTCTCCTTTCTCTTTCCCTCTTCCCAAATCCCACCATTTCTCTCACTTAATCTCTCATCTCTCTCTTCACTATCTCTCACTCTCTCATCTCTCTCACTCACTCTCTCATCTCTCTATCACTATCTTCTCTAATTCTCTCACACTCACTTCTCCCTCTCATTCTCACTCACTCTCAATCTTGCCAAAAGGTATATTCTCTCCAAATTTTAAATTTTTTTCATTAATATGTGTTTTTGGAGTTAATTTTGAGTTTGTGTGGGTTTTGGGGTTGAGTAAAGGGGAGGCATTGGAGTTTGGGTTGGATTTGTGGTATAACAATTTTAGGGGAGATTATGCCTTTTTTTTTTTTTTTTGGTTATTTGACCATATTTGGTTTTTTGTAGGGAATGACCGAGACTTTGACGGCTAAAGTTGAGAATTAGGAAGCTATCAAAACATATCCTCCGCCACTACCACCACAATACGCTTGTATTAGGATTTTATTATTGTACTTTGTTAATTTATGTGTACATTTTGAATATTATATATATTTTTATTGGATAATTTGATCACTATTTTTCATATGTAATTTTATTTTGAATATGTCAATTTAAATTAAAGTAATTAAAAAAATCATACAATTAAATTAAATTTAAAAAGTAAAAACTTGAAAAAATTAATATCAATTTAAATTAAAGTAATTTTAAAAAGAAATCATACAATTAAATTAAATTTAAAAAGTAAAAATTTGAATAAATTAATATAAATTAATTAATATTAAAGAAATAATAAAACAAAAAGTCAAAAACCTTGCGCGACAAAATATTTCGTAGCGCAAACTATTAAATTAGTTTATTTTAAATTAAAAAAATTTAAAACAAAAAATATTTCGTCGCGCAAATATTTGCGCAACGTTAGTATTCGTCGCGCAAATATTTGCGCGACGTTAGTATTCGTCGCGCAAAACTCAAAAAATTTGGGCGGGTACCAAAAATTGTACGCGGGAATTTGTTATTTTTTTTTTAAATTTTTTTTAAGACTTTGCGCGACCAATGTTTTTCGTCGCGCAAACCTTTGCGCGACCAATGTATTTCGTCGCGCAAACCTTTGCGCGACCAATGTATTTCGTCGCTCAAACCTTTGCGCGACCAATGTGTTTCGTCGAGCACAACTTTGCACTACCAATATTTTTCGTCGCACAAAGTCACTTTGCGCGACCAATATTTTTTCGTCGCACAAAGTCGCTTTGCGTGACCAATGAAAAAACTTCGTCGCGCAAAGTCTTTCTTCACGATCTTTATGCGACAGATTCTGCGCAACGAAATTTCTGTCGCGCTGAAATTTGTGCGACTACAATGTATTTTGCGCGACGAAATTCTCTTCGTCGCGCAAAGTGTAAAATGTAGTAGTGTCAATTTCTTGCCATACTCCACATACATATATATACATGGAATTATGTTAAAAAATGAATAAATATGATCAATAATCCAGTTTATTCTGCAATGCGAAAAATTTATATTGTCAGACAGTCTAGCAAGAAAACGAAAATTTTCAGTTGTAATTCCAAATTCATATATGTTAGGTTGTGTGTATAAATATAGAGCACATAGTTGTACGTGTCACAGTGTGATGGTACTTACTTTGGCCTGCGCTAGTGCCATGGTAATGACACTGTACACAACATGAAAAACAGCAAGCACAAAGATGAAGATGTGCAATTGGTGCATCCCAGATGGAGATATCAGCGGCACTTTACCCTACAGTGCATAAGTACAAAATATTTAACTAAGAGCATTAAATGCAAAAAAAAATAATATTTGAATTTGATATTTTACGTGACAATTCGACCTATTACAAAATTCCATCATCCGTTTGGATATGTAAATATTTATGGTTATATTCTTTATTTTTAATTAGTTCATTTTATTAATTAGGTGCATATTATAATATTAATGTTGATTTAATGAATTAATTACGTACGCACCTCTGAACAAGCAAAGGAATCTCCTCCACTAGGGGCTAAAACTCGACGCCATATCATGGTTTCAGCAAATTCAAGTAACTTTCTTCGTCTGTCATTATCATCACCGCCATCTCCTCCTCCTCCTTTGTTTTTGCCATCATCCTTGCCGCCCCCGTCCTCTTTATACTTGCTCTCTAGCTCACATGGCAGCATCGTATTACCATACTTTTCTGGGATGCATATTTTTGGAAGATATCTTGTGCCCACCGTAAGTAGCAGAGATATGAATCCCAAAAGCATGAGCTCTGCATGCATATGCACCCATAACAAAGCATATGAAAATTATCATCACACACAGAGGAAAAAAAAAAATTATTAGCAAAATTAATGTAAGCAATGATTTAAAAATTAAACTGACCAGCTTTTATTTTCTCCAAAGCTTCAAGCATAGCTTTCTTATTGCGTTTCTGGAACCACTGTCATTATAAAAGTAAACATTAAAATCATGGAAAGACATTAAAATCCTGCGTTATACATGTAGATATACGTATTTCGGTACATACCTTCCCAAGAGCATGAATTGCTTGTTCTATAATTATAGAAATAAGTATGAAAACTGCACAGGCAATGGCAACAGCCCATGTGGGTGTCTCTTTTAAAGACCTTTCTCCGGCAGCTGCTGGAGCCATGGCTGCCTTAATTACCTTTTAAGTACACTTAAGCAAACTAATTAATATATACTAGTCTCTAGCTAATTCTTGAAGAGAATCGAATTAACGTACGGTGAAGATTTTGGTATCTAGGAATGTTTCTGGGATTTTTTATTCTTCTCTCGAAGGAGGTATATATGGGACATACAGACAACTTTCATTTAGGTTTAGAGAGATGTGCATACATATATATGCTTTGCTAGGTTAAGAACAAAAACCAAACCTTGTCATATGCATAATGTTTTTTTTGCGGCATGTCCTAAACGGTAGGTTATCTGTCTTGCGGTTGTGGAACAATTAATTCTTCTTATAATTAAAATTAATGTCGTTGGTTATGGAAAAATTTAAAAATCAAGCCGGCCGGCTATTGGAGCCAAAAGGAGAATACGCATGTCATGCCTATAAAACCAACACCTAATAATACACTCAATTAAGGGAATTGTTATTAGTACTTTAAAACACTCAATTAAGGGAATTGTTATTAGCACTTTAAAATAATTATCGTTGTACACTTTTTCATAAACAATAATGTTCTTTTCTTTTTGTCTTTATTAATGATGGATGGGTGATGGGTTTCTCAGAAGATACCGAAGTGAGGAAGAATTCTTCATCACTAGAAGACCAATGTTTTGTTGCCTTTCATCTTAGCACATTCCCTTGCTTACTCATTTTGTTGACTGGTTTGTTTATCAATTCTATGCATGGCTAGAACTGACAAATATTTATTATTTTATTATGTACATTAATTGTTATTTTAGTACTTGACCTAGTTTCCTTCTCAAGATTTTGGCATTTGTCTCACCATTGCACAACAACTAGCAATCAAGGATGCTAGAGGATGAGAGCCAAGCCTGGAATGCTGTTGAATTAGGAGTACAGCCGTAGCAGCATCCATTTCCACACTCAGCCTACGAATGCCTTTAGCAATACCCAAAAACAAACCCCAAACTTCAGCCTCCAGATCTGCCCTTTACCAACGCTCACAGCAAAACCACTGACCCAATCCCTAAGGAATTAAGAATCACTCATCCAGCACCAATAAAGCCTGATGCACACCTCCTAGACCCGTCCACATTAAGCTTAAATTGCCCCTTTGTATCACCAACCTGGCTAGCAGTAGACTATTCCCTTAGAGTATCTTCAAAGAAGATGTCAAATACCAAACATTAAATTTAAATTTGATGGCGGATGTGGCAATTTGACATCTTACACAACTTTACACTTCACCCGATATGTCAAATTAAATTATTATTTTATTACAATAAGTGTTGATTTATTTTTAATTAAAAAGAAAAGAAAAGAAAAAATAATAAAATATTCATTTGACATCTTGCTTTTGGAATGTCAAAAATAACATCTCAACCTCCAACCTTCATTCCACATCAGCTTTGACACATCAGTTGGAGTGATGTGAGATGTTATTTCTAGCCGTTAAATGTTTATGTGGCGCTTTTAACACATCAGTTGGAAATGCTCTTACAACAGCAACAATAATCTTCTTAGACTCATAAATGACCTCACCATCCATATTAAAAATATGATTATTTCTCCATTTCCATAAGACCCACCAAGTGAAAACAAAAACTAAAGTTCATGGCAAATATTCACCCCACATAGCTTTAGATAAAAGATTAAATCGAAGCCAAAGATGGAAATCCATCTGGAAGAAATGGGAATGTGCACTAGGACAAAGCATAGCATGCCAAACACTAGTAGCCTTCTCAGTCCCTAAAAATATGCAACATGGACTCAACTGGCCAATTACAGTAGTTACAGGTAGGATCAGCAGTCAAATGCCTCCTAGACCTCTGCTCATTAGACAAAATTTTGCCTTAAAAAACCAGCCAAAGGAAAATTTGAAGATTAGGGGGAATCTTCAATTTCCGCAAGAACTGCTAGTCATACGAAGGCCACTCACTACCATGAAACAAGGTTTTTACAGAGAACATACCATTTGCAACAGGCCCCCAAATTTGAGCATAAGGAACTGCACCAGTCACTCCCACAGAGATGCAAATAATTTGCTGAACCAAATCCTCATCCAGAACTGCCTTTAATTTGTCAATATCCCACCAATCCCCCTTAAAAAACTGGAGACATTGCAGGTCACATCCCCAACTTGCAAAACCCCATCTTGTTCAAAAAGAGGTCTCCCATTCAGCCACCTATCCTGCCAAAACTTAACTGTATCTCCTTTCCCAATCCTCCACAACATACCTTTAGAGAGTAACTCTACCCCATGCAAAATACCCTTCCAAGTAGAGGATCAAACTTGCTTTGTAGGCAGGGAATGGTCCAAAATTGACATACCTTTAAGGTATTTGGCCTCTCCTAGCCCAAAGCACCAATCCATGTTTTGAATCCTCCAACCAATTTTAGCTAGCAAGGCCTGATTCATAGCAGAAGACTTCTTAAAACTCAACCCTCCTTTACACTTAGGACGATAAACCAAACGCCACTGACAGAGATGAACTTTGGTTCGCTTTTCACTGCCTCCCCAAAAAAAAATTCTATTCAACCGATCTAACTCATCACAAACACTTACAGGGAGTTTAGTAGTTTGCATAGCAAAAATAGGAATAGAGGAAGTCACAGCTTGGATTAAAGTTGGCGACCTGCATAAGAGAGCAGTTTGCCTTTCCAAGAAGCCAACCTACTGTGCACCCTATCAAGAAACTTCTTATAAGTAGCATGAGTAACCCTTGTATGTAGAAGAGGTATGAGTATTTGCCCAAATCACTAGTCTGAGGAGAGCCACAAATACAACTAATCTCCTTAGCCACCTCCTTCGAAGTATTGGGGGAACAAAAAATAGCAGATTTATCATAGTTTACAATTTGCCCTGAAGCTTGACAAAAAGCTCCAAACAACCCTTCATAATTCGAGCTTATTTAATAGAGGCTTCAGCAAAAAGAGTAAGATCATTTGCAAAAAATAGGTAGGAAACCACATGCCCATATTGAGACTATTTAACAGCTTTCCAACTACCTTTTTGAACCAAATCAAAGATGATGTGAGAAAGTTTTTCAACACACAGCACAAACAAGTAAGGGGATAAAGGACCCCCTTGCCTAAATATCAGTGGCACATTGGCCCTATTGGTTATGATAAAAGCAAGCAGAAAACCATCTACCCAAGGAGCTTTAAGACCTCCAATACTAAAGAGGCTTTCTTTAACTTCAGCTAAATCCACTTCCTTATTTAAAAAATCCAAGTCTTCATCACTAATCAGAGGGAAAAGATTAGGAATATCCAAACCAGTAGGAGCCAAGTGTGATTGAGTAAGGAGACACACAAAATGCTCAATAGCCAAGGCTTTAATACCTGGAGAAGTCTCAACAACCATACCATCATTATTCCTCAATCTCTCAATTTTATTTCTTCGCCTTCGAATCACAGTGGTGAGATGAAAAAATTTTGTATTACGATCCCCTTCCTGAAGCCACTATAACCTAGACTTTTGCTTCCAAAACTGAGCTTCTTGCTCAAGAATTTCATTAAACTTATCCATTAAGGAGACTTCCAACTGACTAAGAAAAGGATTAAACCCTTTGCAAAGAGCCTTTTGAATACCATTTAGCCAGGCTAATAACCTAGACTTTCTCAACCGGAGATGCCCAAACACATTAACATTCCACTATTTAAGAGGAGCAACCAACTAAAAGGTCTTCTCCATAGCGGAGCCATCCACATAGCCTCAAATCTAAAAGAGCGAAGATGAGGAGTAGCATGAAAACGAGACTGCAGAGAGATTTGAAGGGATTATGATCTGAAGTAGTTCTAGGTAAATTTCTAACATGAGCATCAGCCTATAGATTGCATTTATAATTAGGTACAAAGGGCGTTAGCCACAAGAGCCAATACAAATACAGATAACCACACAAGGTTATTACAAATACGGAATCGCAGTAACCACAAGGGTTAATCCAAATAGAGAGGACTCCATTGGCAACATCATGCGCACAAGTGTACCTCCACACATAGCGAGGGCCAAAGAAATTCCTGTTTTGGCCTAAAAAGAATTCGCATGCCAGCCCACTTCTCACAAAGGCCCACAAAATAGAAAAGACGGAGGACTGGGCTTTGATTCAAAAAAATAGAGAAAGCCCAAAATCAAATCAGAAGGCCCATGCCTTTTACAAAATGACAGAGTTGTAAAAAAGTCAAGATTAAATGGCAATCAACCACTGAAGCAGATCAATAAAAAATTGAAAGAAAAATTGGATTGGACCCAGCTTCTAGCTCACCACTGATCTCAAAACCCAGAGTGCAAAGTTAGCAGATCTTTTTGGAAAGCCTATTCTCAGAACCCACGTGACTACTTGAATTAGAAAAGTCAACAATTTCAACTATCACAAGAGAGTTGATTGGGAATTAAATGAAAGTAGGTCATTAGCAAAAAAAAACTTCTCTGAAACTCTGGGGCTAAAAGATCAGAATCCTTTTGTATACAATTTTGCGTCAGGGCAGGTGATCTTTTCAAGAGATAAGCAAACTACAATCTCAAAGAGATAAGTGGGAAGCAAGGAGTTGTTCAAATAGACAAATCAAAACTAACCATCACAGCTCTAAACTCTTACAAGGAGTAGTTAAAAATTGGAAGAAGGGTTAGGATTTCTTTCAAGAAAAATAGGGAAGATATTGCCTTAGGAACTGACTATTGAGGGCTTATCTGCCAGAATTGATAAACCCATTTTTCTTTGCATTTAAAAATGAGAGATCTTTTGAGAATTTTTGCCGCCCATTATTAAAAGGATTAAGACCCTACTCCAAAACATTTCTTATAAATATAAGAGAGGGTGAACAGGGCAAAAGACATTCAAATCAAACAACCAAAAAAATCAACCAAAGACAAAAACTCAAAATGATCACTTGATCTCTGAGAACCTTCAAACAAACTGAAGCAACCAAAAGCGCATTTGAGCCACAAAAGAAGCCGGCTATAGATCAGAACTTCCAGTTCAGACTTAGAGAAATAAGTCATTCAAAACGAGATTCCTCTCGTTACAAATTTGGTTCAGCAAAAGCCAAAACAAGCATAGTCTGGGTTTTTACAAATATGAAAACCTCAACAAATTTATGGAGAGTCCTGATCAAGCAGAACAGGTATCACAGTGCAGTTCCAGCTCAATGAATCCTCAAATCCAGCCACTTCTGCCCATTTCAGACTCCCAATTCTGCCCGTTCAAAAAGCCTTCTAAGGCTTGAAATAGATTAAAGCTCTGTCAAACTCGAACGTTGGTATCGATTTACAGCTGAAGCTCAGCAGTTGAAGTTGTTGACAGCTCAGTCCAGTACATGCTTACCCAGTCCAGCCCGAATAGTGTCTATCCAGACAGAAATGGAAGTTCAGCCTTCCTTTGTCTTTCTAAAGTTGATTTTTCCCTTTTGAGTTTTGTAAAAGGCACTTCTGCCTAAAAACAGTTTACTATCTTATCATTTATTCTGGCCAGAATTACCAGTTTTGTACTGTGAAAAATTATAAAGTCTTCACCAGTCTGAGGCAAGAAAAAAACTTACTTGGGAGATATTCCTCACTCAAATTCACAATCGCTTGTCTAGAAATCAGTAACTCGGGGCGCAAGTTATCCATTTTTAAGAAGTCTGTTAGAATTTTTATTACTAGCAGTGGCACGCTCGCACACTAAAGAAAGTTGACTTGTTGACCAGTCAATGGTTTTCAAGGCAATGAAGAACTTTACCCTTCCATCACAGGAGCAAACACAAAACGGGAGAACAATTCCGACATAAAAATCGCAAGCTTGCAAAAGTTAGGCATAGACCATAACACACCTCAACACACAAAACTACAACTGCAAACTACAATTTTTAAACTCTCACAAGTAGAGACTACAAACACCCAACAAACTCAAAAATAGTTGATGCACTTATTACAAACTAAAACATCATGAGCACAATTTGTCCATGTAGGTTGATTTATTTACAAATCATGCCACTACATCTTTAGTTGGTTGCTAATAGTTTTCAATCACCAAATTAAGGCAAATGAATAATACCTCACTGCACATTTATGTTTCCACTCCCATAAATAATGGGCTACAATCAATCTACCTCAAATATTCTCTCCTAACCTCCTAGGGTTAGGTAAATTCATACTAGGTACATAATAGTTAATGTACCTATAAAAGTTGGGTAGGTAAATTATTTTCACAAAATAACTACGATATACCCATAATAGGTAAATTATAAGTTATATTATTGCATAATAGTCAATTATTACGTAAATTATATCCAAATGCGTTATAAAAGTTGGGTATATTATTTGAATAATAAGTAAATTCACACTAGATACATTATTTTTCATAATAGAAGTAATAGGTACGTTATTTTTTCAACATAAAAATATATGTATGCTATTATATTTTTAAAACAATAATATAATAGATAATTAATCAAGTTTATTTCATAAATAAATTTTAAAATAATATTTTCTTATTAAATAAACCAATTAGGTATATTAAATATGAATTTATTGTTAAATTTTAAAAAGTTTCCAAATTAATTTGTACATCCATTTGGAGATCTTTTCAAATTCAACATGTGCCATTAGTTACAATCCAATTTAAATATTTCTATATTGGTTCCTATATTAATATACAAAATATAATAATGGCTTAGTTTGGGGTATTTTGGGAATTAAAAAAGTACAATAAATTTGATTTTGTGCTTGATTAGGTAACTTGTCGAGTTTGATCCTAGTCATCAGATTTTATTTAGGATAAAAAAAAATTTATACAAACAAAAATAAAAAACTGAGTTGTAGTTAAGTCAAACTAAATTTACTATAAAATAAAATAGGATGCAGATGTGCATGTGACTCTACTACTTCATGAGAGAGAGAGAGAGAGAGAGAGAGAGAGAGAGAGAGGAGTGTAAGCATAAGATGGACACACAGGAAGCACAATCTTAAAATCTTAATTCTTGACCAAACGCGTCGCTGTTGTTGACACCTACCAGGTAATGCAGTTGGACTCCTTGAAAACAAATATCTAAAAAAGAAAGTTACCGGATGAGATGATGAATGGACGTTGGGGAAAATTTCCTATGACAGGATAATTTGGTTTTTCTGATTTATTTTTAAATTGAAAATAAAGGGAAAATGGGGACGAAAACAAAGAACGAAGGAGAAGTAAGCAAAGCAAGATAAAGCAGTTACCTCTTCCTATATCGAATGGCGCATATTACGATGTGTATTGGTCCCCAGTTGTTTCTTCTTCTTCTTCTTCTTGTCCGAACCCATTTTCCACATTTCCATTTCTTCTCCAAATTTACCATGCTTTCTGATTTGGGTTCATTCTAGTTCCTCTTATTTATCTCCTTCTTCTATCCATTTGCATTTCCTTTTCATTCTGGTTTGTTAATTTTTAAGCTCAAAATGGCTGTGGCTATGGCTTCTTGCAGTCTTGGGGTTAACTTGGGTAGTAACTGTAGTTTGAAAAAACCCCTTGCAATTCCATTACAAACTGGGGCTACAGTAGAAGGGTCCTTTGGGTTTGGTTCTAAAAGCTTCTTCATTGTTCAGAAGGGAAGGTATGGTATATATGCTCACTGTTTTATTGGAATTTATTGATTTGTTATTTTCTTTGATGGGCATGTCTTGCTTTCTTATCTGGTTTTCAGAATTTGATTATTTTACATAGAAAGTGATCAAACGCTTTGAGATTTTGACATTATGGGTCCACTGCCTTTCCTATTCTGGTTATAGAATTCTTTGGTTCCTGTTTCTTGGGTTGTTTTTGTTTGGTGTTTATCTCATTTGAAGTCTCTAATACTCTGAAGTCTGAATGATATTTGCTCAACGATGCTATTGTTCTTGGGTTAATTGTAATTTCTGGGATTCTGCTTATGCTGAATTGTCGTTTGATGCTTCTCTGCAATTTTTTCCTGTATTGGTCCAAAAAAGAAGTCTTAATAAGTTAATCAACTTGTATATTGTGGTTAAAAAGAATTCCTGAATATGCAGTCTTTTTTATATGAGCTTGCCATTAGTATGAGCTTTGCAGTCAATATTAACTCATTTTATAAGAGTTTGTTATAAGAGTTTGTTCAGTGTGTGACTGTAAATATCATCATGTATTTGGTACTTGAGGTTGGAATTATCAGATATTGTCTGAGCTCTCTGAATCTACCAGCTCTTGAA
This sequence comes from Prunus persica, assembly GCF_000346465.2. Classification (NCBI taxonomy): domain Eukaryota; kingdom Viridiplantae; phylum Streptophyta; class Magnoliopsida; order Rosales; family Rosaceae; genus Prunus; species Prunus persica. The sequence continues at coordinate 8,621,604 of NC_034011.1, forward strand.
CCTTTGAGTCCAAGGCCTTGATTGTGGCTTGAATTCAAGCCACAAGGAGAGCTGATAGATTTTTGGTAGTAGTGTTTAGTACATTTAAAAATCCTGTATTGGCATCTTACAGTTAGATTAAGTTACCTTAGCTGAATATTCTTGATATATGCAAGCATTAAATTGGGGTCTTGCATCTATTCTTTATCTTTTAAAAGTATGCCGAATCTTTGGCAGATTGTTATCTTCATCAACTTCAACTACTCCACGAGCCTCTTCTGCTACAGCTGTGGAGGTAGTTAATAAATTTGAGTTTGTAATCAGTAATATTTGAATATTAACTTGCTGAATACCTCATTTTTGTACTGGGTGTTTGATGTCAAAAAATAGGGTGGTAAACCTGATGGAAGTCAAAGTGAAACTGACAAGATCCCAATTCCCAAAGTTATTATTGATCAAGACTCTGACCCAAATGCAACTGTGGTGGAGATAACATTTGGAGACCGGCTGGGGGCTCTTCTTGATACTGTATAGAGCATTACTCACTGCTTCCAACAATAGTGTTTGTCTATTATTTTGCTCCTGCATAGATGTTTAAATATTTTGAATGATCTGTCTTAGTGTCTATGTCTGAACATATAATTCAACTTTCATTAACTGGGTCTCAGATGAGTGCGCTTAGGAACCTTGGCCTGAATGTTGTCAAGGCCAATGTCTATTTGGATTCTTCTGGAAAGCACAACAAGTTTGCCATCACCAGAGCGTGAGTATGCTTTACAGATAGATGACCGCGTGGCCTTGTATTAAGTATAGTTTTGGGTTGTTTCTATGCTAGTGTTAATACTTGTCAATTTGCAATTGATTGCAATGATCTCTTTTCTGCTTGTTCTGCTTCTCTGTCGGGCTTTAATTTTCTTTTCCTTGTTGTGCATAGATACTTCCATACTTGTGGTATTATAGATTGCTGATTAGATTTATGTACTGCCAAAGTGCTGACTTCAGTTCAGATATGATATATTATATCATCGTTTTCTTTACTAAAGAGGTTCTATATGATGAAGTTCGTCCTTATTTCATGTGTTTCTAATGCAAAGTTATGGCACCTAAAAAGTAGGGGGAAGCAGTATTCCTTTAATGCCAGTAAAAATTTAGCTTCTCAATTAAATCTTAAACCTGCGATTATGGTGAGCTTAACGGATCTGTCCTTCCAATAGCTGCTGCATACACATTTATTGATTCGATGGTGGGGTTTGTTTGCAGTGATACTGGTAGGAAAGTAGAAGATCCAGAATTGCTTGAGGCTATTCGTTTGACAATTATAAATAATCTGATAGAGTATCATCCGGTATTCTTTCTTAACCATTTCAATTTGTTCTTGAGATAGTAATTGTTGTAATCTGTTTAGAATTTCCACCGTTGTAGCTTTCTTAGTCAATCAAATTTGTGGTCCAGGAATCAAGTTCCCAGTTAGCGATGGGAGCAGCGTTTGGAATTGTTCCGCCACCAGAACAGGTTCTTGAACTTAATTATTTTAATTTGCACAAAGTTTGGGTAGTTGAGGCTTCATGTAGGTACCATGCATCTGTGCACTCGCAGTTTCCAAAAATACAGCGCAAATTTTTCATGTTCTAGCATGCACACATAATGCATGTGTTTCTTGTTTTGAGATTTCTCATTTGAAATTCATTCCATAAGCATTGCCTTTTCCAATTCTAGTCATTCTGGAGAATAATTCACTTCTCTGCTTCATGAGTAGCTATTCCCTAGTTATTTGATCATTGAGAATAACTATTCTTGCCACTCCCTCTCAATTTTGTTCACTTTTAAGGTAAGGTATTGGCTTGAAATTTGATCACGGTCACATCTTTAACTTCCAAAGAGCATTACATCCCACAATTTTGTCCCGATTCAAACTCGTTTTTAATTCCTCAGGTTGATGTGGATGTGGCAACCCACATAAGCATCAGTGATGATGGCCCCAACCGAAGGTAATGTGCATCATTCTTTCTTGATAGGATGGGCTTTTGTAAACCAGCGGCCATTTCCCATACGCCAAAATTGTTGGTGCTGCAGGCCCACACCAGCCTTTAACTGTTATGCATGACTGACATCCTGTTCTAACTAATCTGGTCTGCTAATGATTATTTTTGGTTATTACATTTGTCTGTCTTCATTTATTCTAATATTAGATTTCTGCAGTTTGCTTTATGTGGAATCAGCTGATCGCCCTGGATTACTGGTGGATCTTGTAAAGACTGTAACTGACATTGATGTTGCTGTAGAATCAGGAGAATTCGACACTGAGGTATGGTCTTGTCTCACTTACCATTGCAGCTTCAATTTTTATTTCTCTTTTTTTCCTTCTCTAGTATCCAAGTTTGTTGAGCTCATCTCTACTCTTTCTTTGTGGTAATGAAGTTCATTTCTTATTATTGTCTTTGGATTTAGGGGTTGTTGGCCAAGGCAAAGTTTCACGTTAGCTACAGGGGTAAACCTCTCATCAAGCCTCTCCAGCAGGTAACCTAGCATTATGGCAATGTTAGAGCATCGGATTTCATATATATTAGCGGTTGATGTGGTCAAAGCTAAACTGTTTTCCAGTTTTCTGAGAGAGTTCAATCGTCCACCAACTTTACCATTTTGATTAATTTGAAATAGATGCCTCCCATACTGACAGCCTTTATTTCCTGAAAGAACACAAAATTGTAGATACTATAGTTGATTCTGTTATGAATGATAAGATTATGACTGAGACTGCTGAGTTGAGCCTACCCTTGTAGTCAATCTCATTGCAGATAGGGCCTGCTCTTCCCATTATGCCTCAATACTGACTGTTCAATTTGCTACCAATTTTTGCAGGTTCTTGCTAACAGTTTGCGGTATTACTTGAGGCGACCAATGACTGAGGAGGGGAGTTTTTGAGCCATGTAGACTACATTTTCATGAAGTATACTTGGAATTTCTTCAACGAAGCTAAGCGAAGTTGCAACCTTTTTATTCTGTTGAAGAAAATAGGGACAAAAAATAAAAAAAGATGTAAGAGTCGGGAAATGTAATCAAATGTAGAATATTATTGTCCAAATTCTTGTAATAATATCATAGTTACCCTTCTTCCTTTAGCCACTTGCTTTGTTTTGCTTTCTGCAATAAATATAGAATAGAGGGCAAGAGCCTAATAGTAATAGCAGAGTAAAACATGCGAATAAAGTGACCAACTCATGCTTTTCTTATGAAGTATAGAGTACCTGGATCCCGAGCCTTTGCATTTAACAATTGTGCATTTATTGATCGTTTCAATAATCTAACGACTTACGGTATGACAAGTCAAACTCAATTTAACGGCTAAGTTAACACTATTAAGTCTATATAAATTTTTTTTTTTGGTAACTAAGTCTATATAAAATTAAAAAGCTAAAAACAACCAATTAAAATAAAAAATAAAAACCACCGACAGCCACTCTACACCCACAAGCAGGAGTAGTACCTCTTCCCTCTTTACCGCCAGCCAACCTCCCCTCTTCTCCCTCCCTCTCTTTCTCTCTCTGCCCTCTTTCTCTCTTTACCCCATCATGCTGAATTGAATTTGAGCAATCACGTGCTGGTATGGGATAGAGGCAACAAAGTGGTGCATCGTCCCCTTGTCTATCCTAATGCACCACAATCACCAACCGCAACACCAAATTTGAAACCCATCGGTAAAGCATCAACCTCTCAAAACCAAAATTGAAGAGGAGGAGGGATGTTGGTTGGTAGTTGATTGAATTAATAGGAAAGACAGAAAGTGGGGGAGAGAGAGGAGGGGAGGTTGGTTGGTGGTGAGAGGAGGAGGGAGTTGCCTGTTGGGTTAAGGGGTCGGCAATGTTGTTGTCGGGATATTGGGTGGTTGACCGATAGGTTTTTTTATGTTTAAAAAAAGGCTTAAATGTCGAAATGGTCCCTGTGTTCTACCTTATCGGCCAATTTAGTCCCTGTGTTATTAATTTGGCCAATTTAGTCCCTGTGTTTATATATGTTAACAAATTTGATCCTTTCTGTCAAAATTATGTTAAAACCTATAAATAAATAAAAATATTTAAAATTAATTTAAAAATATGTAATTAATTATAAAGATTTAAACTCAAATAATAATAATGCTAAAATGATTAAAAGCCACACAACCTCAACCTCAAATGGTCTCGATTCCTGTAGAAAAAAAAAAATTCTTAGTTGAATTGATGCCTACTCTTTTCTTGCTGCAATTTTACTCTTTTCTTGGTGCAATTTTTCTTCTCTCTTATGTTTAAGATTTTCTCATACTCTACCCTTCATCTCTCTCTCCTCTTCGATCCATTGGCCTGAATATCGTTGACTTTTGTTGCAGCGAGGATGATCAATTGGCAGTAGAGCCATCAAGGTTACGATGACCGACCATGAAGATCTTCGTGATTTGTCAGAGAGGAAGCCAAGAGAGAGAGAGAGAGAGAGAGAGAGAGAGAGAGAGAGAGAGAGAGAGAGAGTTGTTGTGGTTAGGTGGGGTTGGAATGGTGGTGAGGGTGGCTATGGTTTGGGGTTGGAGTGGTGGTGGTGAGGGTGGCTGGGTTTGGGAGGTGGTTGAGGTGTGTGCGCTTTCGGGAAGGTGAAATTTTTAAAAAAAAAATTTCCATTTTCAGATTGAATTTAAAATTTTATAATCAATTACAGTTTTTATTTTAATTAATTTTAAATATTTTATATTTTATATTTTGAAGGGAATGGACCACATTGACTAACATATACAAACACAAGGACCAAATTGGCCAAATTGATAACACAGGGACTAAATTGGCCTATGAGATAAAACACAGGGACCATTTTAACATTTAAGTCTTAAAAAAAAATAATATTAGAGAGATTAATAATTGGAGTTTGACGTGTCATATTACAGGTCGTTAAATTTTTATAATGATTGAGATGTAACAAAATGTGGATAAATGCATGATTGTTCAATTATTAAAGATTATAAAGGAAAACTTCTTTGATTTGCTTATTAGCAAGAGTGTTACTATTTCCACTCACTTGTTCTATTTTCCCACCCACCTTATCTTCCTACCCACCATATAAATTTTAAGAAACACAATCTTATTTTTCCACCCACCAATATTCCTAAAATACTCTTTTAATTATTACCTCATTTCCTCTCTCGTTTATTCTCTCTGACACCCACACATCTCTTTCTCATTTTTGCTGTATCTTATTTTCCATCTCACATGCTCCATGTTCAAAGTCCACGTTACTACAACCAGAATATTCATCTCCCTGAAAAAATAAAACAAACAATAGTAAGTAATACAACAGTAAAACGATAAAAGAAGCAACATCACATCACGAAATTTGATGACAATGGCTGGTTAGCAGGCAAAAGATGACTAGCCCTTGAAACCAAAACATGGCTCGCGCTCCCCAATTTCTGAACATACCCAGCAACCTCTTTACCCACCTTCCAAACTTTCTGGTCCGCTGAAAAGAAACTTGTTCATCCTCAGGTTTTCATATTTTTAATTTGTTTAAGGAAAAAAAAAAAATTCAAAGTCCAAGAAATACTCATCTCCCAATGCTTTAAGTAATCGTAAAGATCTTAGAAATTCTGTTCAAATAGGATTTCCTTACTTTTTCGCCAAAATTATTCTCTTCAACATCCATTCTCTTGTTATTTTCTTATTCATAAACAATTTGATTGAATGAATAGAAAAGAGAAGAAAATTATTTCATAATTGAGTTATGAGCACTGAAAAATCATAAGAGGAATCATAGCTTTCTTTTGTTTTTTTTTCTTTCTGTCAAACGATAGGGTTACGTGAGAACAGAAGTCTGCATCTTTTCTTTTTGTTTTTTTTTCTCTTTCTTTTTCCTTAAGTCCTTTCAAGTCATTTTACAATAAGGTTAAATTTGTCTTTAAAAGTTTAAAGATAAGGTGGGTGGGAAAATATGACAGATTGGTGGAAATAGCAGCACTCTTAGCAAAAGTTATATAATAACAAAAAGGCTTTTTATCACAAAACGTTTCTAACTTTTGCGAAACTATCATATTGCATCCTTAAAGTTTTTTTGTATCACTCATGGTCCCTAACATTAATATAGGTGCTCTTAAATAGTTCATCTGTCAAAAAAACTGTTAAATTCAGGGATATAATCGTCAAATCAATCAAAAATTATAATATATATATATATATATATATAAATCTAGAAACCTGTAACCATAACCAGGATCGGGAAATACAAAAAATCAAGAAATTTGGAACATCCGTCGCAATTGGCCAAAGCCCAAGGCATATATAAGTCTAAAGTTGATCTGGAAATTTGACTTTTAGTGACGAAAAATCTTAAGAACACTATCGCAGAAAATGTTTAGCCGCGAAAAATCTGATGAACATCTGTCGCTAAAAACTTTTGGTGACAAAAAATCTTCAAATTTCTAGGCAAAATAGCAGCTGATTTTTTATAGTTCAATATGTTTATGTTATTCCCTTCCATTTTCAATGCTTACCTTTAGTTTTCCAACAAGAAATGGAGGGAAATGGTTCCATAGTGTGCATCTTGTTCAGTTGATTTTCTTTTTCTTCTCTTTGTCTCACATTTTACAAGAACATGTGAGTTTTCTCCCAATGTTTCAGTTTCATAAGAGGCAGGTCCTTCCTCTCTACCATTACTAGGCTTCCTTACCTGGCCAGCAGAACATATGCTCAACATCCACTGTAGTAAACGTCTCCTACTTCCATCATCTGCTTTTGGAGCAACTCCCATCATTTCTTTTTCTCTCAACTAAACTAACCTATAAATTCATTAATGGTTGAAGAGGTGAAAATGGATTGATTTGACGATTATATCCCTGGATTTAACAATTTTTTTTATACAATGACTATTTAAGAGCACCCATATTAACGTTAGGGACCAGGAGTGATACGAAAAAATTTTAAAGATGCAATCTGATAGTTTCGTAAACATTAGGGACGTTTTGTGATAAAAAGCCTAACAAAAATATATATTGTTGAGATTTCCCAATTTAATACATAAGAGCAAGCCCAATGGTGAGCTTTAAATGAGGCTTTCAATGTGATGGATGAAGCCTCAGTTAGAGCTCTAATGAAATCTTTTGGACTCTAGCTCATAATGCGTGTTTCAAAAAGAGAAACTTTCATGTAATAGAGATAACACCTTTTGCTATCTCTAGCTAATAACGCAATGACACGTCTGATAATTTTTCTACATGTCATTGTGTTATTGGCCAGGAATAGCAACACAT
>NC_034011.1:8629074-8743806 GCF_000346465.2 Prunus persica
TCACATGTAATTAGTAATTTATTATGCGGAAAGACAATTTTGCCCTTGACTAAATTATGAACTCAAAGTTGACTTTTTGACCGAAAAGAAATTTGACAATTCCCACATACACCGTTGCGTAGAGCACGACGACACGAGTTCATAGACACGAAGTGAGCTCGAATCGGAGTTTTAACAAAGAAAATACGATTAAAATATCACGAGGGGCAAAATGATAAATTGGAAAATCAAAATTTTTATATAACCTCACCTCTCTCTCTCTCTCTCTCTCTCTCTCTCTCCGAGCCCTCCTCCCTCTCTGTTTTCTTTCTCTCCCTCCCGTCGCCCTCCATTTGTTAGAGCCGCCACCACCGGCCATTCCAAGCAGCAAGACCGGAGCCAAAACGACCGGCGTCGCGCCGCCACCACACCCAGCCCAGCCCGCTGCCAGCCGCTGCCGTCAGCCGCCGGAAACGGTGAAAAACGAGTCGGTTTTGTTAAAACTTCCAACCGCTCGTTCTCCTTCAATTCTCTTCCAAATTTGTCGAGTAAGGTATGGTTTTCTAGCTATTTTTCATGCTCTAGCTGATGGTTGGGTAGGTTTGCATCGCTTTTGACCGTAGCTAGCTCAGTTTGCAAATTGGAATTCGGCCGACTTTCGGCCTCTGTGTTCGGCCACTTCCGGTCAGTTTTTGGGGTAGGTCCAAGAACAAAAGTGACTCCAAATGGGGTGTTTTATCTCGGATAGGAGTTTGGACTCCTGGTTCCGAGATTTTTCGACCACCCGAAATCGCTTAAGACACCCAAATCTGCCCGCGCGTGCTGGGGCGTGTGGGCAAGGGTGGTGAAGTAATTTTGTACAATTTTGTGACCCTCGTGTCGTTACGAGCGCGTTGGATTTCGCAGATCTCGATTCGGAGTCCGTTTGAGCCCCGAACGGATTTTTCATATTGTGCGATTATCGGGTTCAATACTGTTGAGCCGTTGGATCGTAATCAATTTTAGATATGTTGTTCCAGATAATTTAAGAAACGTGTAGGATTCGACGGATTGTGAATCGGAGTCCCGGATACTCCGAAAACGTGAACCCTAGGGCTAGGGTTTAGAAATTATGCGATTACACGATCGTAATTAATCCGACCGTCCGATTGACACCAATACCCTCGGGACATGTGTCCTAAATATATTGGACCTTCTAGCGGCATCCGGTACCCGTGGGGTTCCGGATTGACTTTTTGGACTTTAGCGCTTTTTGAGTCCCAAGATACCGCTAAACGATCCCACGTGGAAGGAAAGCTGTTATGGGCATAGGGATCACTTTAAATTGACGCACGTACTTTTAGGAGCCGGGGGTAGGGTTTTTAATTTAATACTATATTGTATTAATAGAATATTATGGTCATTGACTCAGGCACCCGGGCACCAGTTGACCCGCAGGAGGGACCTTCAAGAGGTCCAGCGAGCTTAGACTATCGGTGAGTGGACTCTTTGTTTTAATAAATGAATTTAAGCAGTTCAGTTTCAATTATCAGCTGTTTTATTCTGTTAAATATTTTATGTTGCATGCTGCCGAGTGACTTTTCCTTACAGAATATAGGAACAGATATTCTTGTTTATTATCAGATAAATGGCAGCAGAAATTTAAAGGTTACAGAAAGTTAATTATTCAACAAATTTTCTTCAGAAACTTTATATTTTCTTAAATCACCTTGTACCCAGTTATTAAATGTTGCCTTCGGTTCATATTTGTTACCTTCGGTTTAGTCAGCATGCTTGACAGTTGCCCCACGAGTTCCTTGGTACTCGAACTCGTGTGGAGCGAGTAATGCGGATAAAGGTGGACTACGGTACCCTGAATCCTGCGAGTTGCGGCTCAGACTGACTTCGTGTCACTGAGACCTGCGAGTATGTGTCACCCATGGTGATGCAAGGAATTGACGGGTATAAGGATTTGACGGAAATAGGGGTACACCTAGGTGATAGTTTTCAACTATTTTCAAATGTATAGTTATATACATGCATTGATTTCAGAAATAAAGAAAATAAGTTAGTTTGTATAACTGTTTTTACAGTGGGGTTAGTATGTTCATATATTATTTTGTACGCTTTGTTTTGGGTCCACTCACCCTGCTTGTTGTTTTGCGCCCCCAGGCAGTAGACGTGCACAGGAATCCACCACCGGGCCACTTCCCATCTTCCGCGCCTTTCTTTGATGTAGGATTTGTATTTTGTACAAAGATTCACTCTTTTGTAAATTCTTAGCAGTCGCTCTGATGTTTTGCCCTAGACTGCGTTTTGATCTCTTGGAATGTATATATACATATGCTGGCAGTTGGTTGTATATATGTATACTTGTTTGGCAGGTGTGAATGTTTTGGTATTGAGCCAGTTACATGGGAAACTCTGCCGATTTTTCGGTAGAAGTCAACCTTGTCGTTTTATCGTGTTTTGTTTAGAAGGGCAAATAGGTCTTTTGTGCCCGACATTTGCCAGGTGTCGGACACGCACAGGGTCTGACTCGGATTCCAAAGCGGAATTTGGATCGGGTCCTGTCATCAAATGTGCAGGCGTGCTGGGAGAGTGGCTTCCAGCTTGCATGTGGCCTTCACCTTTTCCTTTGCGTAGGGCCTAGTTTGGTTTCAGGGTCTTCAACAACCAGCTTATCATATTTATGTATGTGGCCCATAGTCTAAAATATCGATAATATCAATGAATTATCAAGGATAATATCGTTTTTTCGAATCACGGATATTTCGAAATGTATCCATGCATATATCGTATAAATATCAAGAATATCGACGATAATATCGGAAAATATCGACATCGATAATTTCACTCACACTTCAGCAATATTTTGTTACAATATCGCTAAAATATCGAAAATATCGATGTAATGAAAAAAAAAGGGGAAAAAAAAAAGGAAAAAAAAGGGAAAAAAACACAAAGGGGATTCAAGGTGTTTCCTCTTGTAAAATTAGTCATCCTTTGTTTGCTTTGTATTGTGGCGTCCAAGTGGTAAGTTCTTTTTTCTTCTGAATATTGAGACATGGATAGGCAAGGAATGATGAACCTTACATTTCTTACTTTGACAAAGTTCACACATGTATATCATTAATTTTATTTTTTTTGGGACGTATAAAAATGAGACTCTTGAAACCAATTTCTTCTTAATTTGTATAAAAATGGGGGGCCATTCTGCACTGTTTACTCATAGAGAAAGAGGCAAGGGGATTTTGTCAAGTCAAGAAGATGATTCGTTATCTATAACTTCGGACTCTGTTGGAGTGAGAAGTAGTAACTCTAATTATACTCATAACCAACCATTTTCCTATCCTTTATATCTCATTCCTTTTCGGAAGGAATCGAGCAGCTCATGGAAAGAATTCAAGACTCAGTCTTCAAATGATTTTGCTCATGGACAGCGTCAACCAATCTCGGATCCATATGAGTGGCATGTTAACAATTACATGCAAAACTATTTTGGGGATTTATCATTTGATGACTACTCTTCACAATACAATTACTCTACAAATAGAGATGATAAAGATAGTGAAAAATTTGAACCTCATAAGAACTCTATGTAGTACTAAGTCACTTATGTATCTTACCATGCAATGTATAAAATGTAAAATATTGTAGTAAATCATTATATATAAATGATTGTGGTGTGTTTAATCTTCTTTCATTAATTACTACATATTTCCTACATTCACAGTGTTTGTCAGCTCGCTATGTAATCAACTTAAATTAGTTAAATCCATCATGCAATGCATTTCCTTCCAATTTTTTGTGATAAACTAATAAATAATTGACTAAATAAGCATCCTCCAAAGTTTCAATAAAAATTTCCAAGTTTTTCTTACAGTTTTCGTGGTTTTTATTCCATTTTTATCGATATCGATAATATCCCGATATTTCCATCGAAATTTCCGTATTTTTGGACTACCGATATTTCTGATATCACCGATATTTTAGAGCTTGATGTGGCCACATCCCTTCGGCTAGGCTGGGGGATTTATAGCCCAAAAAGTGGACCATTGGGATGGATTTTCGGCTTATATGTTGCTACATCTTGGAGCCTCATGGTGGTTTAGCCTGATTTACAATTCCCATTGGGCTTGCCCTAAGTAAAATAAAGTATACGTTTATGTTAATTGAATGAATCATTCTATAGTGAGGGACTTAATGTCTTATTTCTTAACTGTTGTATTAGACTAACTAATTTGATCCAACGATGAAAAATTAGACCTCACATAAGGGCTATATATAAGCCCTAACAATAAAATTATTGCATTTTTAATTTTTTTTTCTTGCATATTAACTTAACCATGTGAGTAACTGGAATTAGAAGTTTGATTATGGGCTTGAAAATATTATAGAATATCATACACAAATGAATAATACAAAAATATTGTTATAAGCATGAAAATTAAAACTGAGGATAACATAAGAATGTATTTTAGTCGTTGGATCACCAACAATTGTATGTAGGGGTGGACATCGGAACCGAAGAATCGATTAACCGAACTAAATTGGACAAGAAAAAACCGAAAAAAAACTGTGTTGATCAAAAAGTCCAACCCAATTCAAAAACCAAACCGAACCGATTTTAACCAGTTCCAATTCCGGTTCTATACCCTAACAAATCGAACGAATCGAATCGAACTGGCCAAATTAAAAAATATATAATTTTAATATTTATTTATATCCAATGCTATATTTTTAATCTCATAACTAATATTTACCCAAGTTCAATTTCAAAACATCTCTCTTTTCTAGCTTCAATATTTCTTTTTGTATGAAATTAGATAATTTGTTAATTTTCAAGCCAAAAAAATAAAATTTCGGTTGAAATTTGTATAATCAAAAAATAATTACAAAAATAATAATAATAACAATAATTTGGTTCAAAATCAAACCGGACCAAAACCAGACCGAAACCGATTCAACATATTTTATAATTTTTTTTGTTAAAATTGGATCGAACCATAGAAGGTAAATAGTACCGATTTCAGTTCTAATTTGAGGCAAAAACCATCCCGAACCAGACCTTGCCCACCCCTAATTGTATGTAACTTAGAATCTTCGGAATATGCTAATATTTTTTTTTTTTTCACGTTGTTCTTTTATGGACGAAATTTTTTTTTACGTTTATGACAGAAATTGCAGGTGGAAAAATAGATAAAGATCTGATGTGAAAATTGTGGGGAGGCTTTTTATTTTATTAAAGTATTTTATTTTCTTGCCAAAGTTAGGAAGGGAATGGTATTCTTGGACACATATATGGGGGTTAACTTAGACTACTGATGTACTAGTCTATGCCATTTTCTACTGGGCTGGATACCGTGGCTCTTAAAATATATTTAATGTCTTGTTTACTCTTGTTATGTTTGTTTTTCATTTAAGTTTTTTTTAGTGCAGTCGATTAGGAGAGGGAGATTTACACAAATATTCATTGGGTGCCTGAGAGTTTCGTACTTCTGCCCACACCATATGGATTGAGGTGGAAGAGCTTAACCAGCTAAGCTATACCCCAGTAAAGTTGTGTAACAAGAAAAAAAGAAAAAAGAAAAATAGTAAAGCTTAGCACAACAGCAAAGCCCATGGTTGAAGTAGGTCCTCCACCATATAATGGCGGATCCAGGATTCTTACCCCAAGGGGTCTTAGTGTAAAAGTTTTGATATTTTTTTTAAGATGAAAATAACACTAAAAGATAATTTTCTATTACTTTCCTCTTATCGTTCCATAATTCTACACATGAATTAATCAAACCAAACAATCAACCATTTTTTTTTAAAGAAACAAATTGTATTAAGACAAATGAACAAATAGAGAGAGGACAAGAAGTCTATCACAAAATTAATCATAAACCCTAAATTCAACAAATCAAATAATCATATATAGTCATCCAATCCAATAAATCATCCACACACAAAATCATAAATATTCATCCATCCAATAAATCATTATTCAATAAAAATTTTAGGCATTATCATCAAACAAAAGAATGTAACACAGAGGTTTAAATATACCAAGAACAATAAATTTATAAAATCAGAGATGGAGAGGGAAGAGAATAAAATTTTCAGCCATGTTGAGGGTTTGTGGGGAAGATTTAGTTGGGAACTTAGGGTAGAGAATAGAGGTGTCAAACGGGCCCGTCCCATTTAAACTCGTGCTTTTAAAGTTTTCGTGCCAGGCCGGGCCGGCCCATTTAATTTATTGGGTCATGCCGTGTTGGCCCATTTAGTAAAATCATTGATCTTGGCCCGACCAAAAGCCCATGTCCACATTGAAATGGTCCAGGCCGGGCTCGGGCTCGTGCTCGTGCTCGTGCCATACTCGGGCCCAAGAACCAACCCATTTAATTTGAATTTTTTTCCACTAGATAATTCAAATTATAAACATAAAAAATATAATTAGAGGAAAGAAATGATGAACTATTTGAAAACATTATACAATCAAACATCCAAACAATATGAAAGAGCGGAGGGCAAAAAATGTCCAACTCCACAAAGTTCACTTCAACTTTTCATCCTTAAACGACTTAGTATTTTATATATGAAGAAATGCTTTGCTTTAATTATAAGATAAGCGTATATATCATATGTACTGATTAGATATCAACTCCAATATTATTTAATTAATTTGTAGTTAATATGCTTAATTAATTAAGACCCAAGTAATTTTCTTAAAATGAAATACATCAATTATATGTTTATAATTTTTTTTATTTAAAAAATCATATAAATAATGACATTAGATGTTAACTTTCCTTTGCGTGGGGCCCAGTTTAGTTTCAGGATCTTCAACAACCAGCTTCTTATATTTATGTATGTGGCTGCATCCCTCCCGCTGGGCTGGGGGATTTATAGCCCAAAAAATGGACCATTGGGATGGCTTTTCCGCTTATGTTGCTACATCTTGGAGCCCAATGGTGGTTCAGCCTGATTTACAATTCCCATTGGGCTTGACCTAAGTAAAATAAAGTATACGGTAATGTTAATCGAATCATTCTATAGTGAGGGACTTATATATGATCTTTAGGTGAGATTTTATCTTTTAACCGTTGTATTAGACTAACCAATTTGAACGATTAAAAAATAAACCTCATATAAGGGCTATATATAAGGCTCTAACAATAAAATTCTTGCATTTTTAATTTTTTTTGTTCTTGCATATTAACCTAACCATGTGAGTAACTGGAATTAGAAGTTTGATTATGGGGCTAGAAAATATTGCAGAATATTATACACAAATGAATAGTACAAAAATATTGTCATAAGCATGAAAATTAAAACTGAGGATAACATAAGCATGTATTTTAGCCTGGATCGCCAACAATTGTACGTAACTTAGAGTCTTCAGAACATGCTAATTCCCCTCCCCCCCCTTTTTTGGACGAATTTTTTTTTTTTTTTTCACGTTTATGATAGAAATTGCAGGTGGAGAAATATATAGAGATTTGATGTGAAAATTATGGAGAGGCTTTTTATTTCATTTAAGTATTTTTATTTTCTTGCCAAAGTTAGGAAGGGAATGGTATTCTCAAACACACCTATGGGGTTTAACTTAAGACTACTAATGTGCTAGTCTATGTTATTTTTTATTGGGCTAGACACCATTGGCTCTTAAAATATATTTAATGTCTTGTTTACTCTTGTTATATTTGTTTTTCATTAAATCTTTTTTAGTACAAGTGATTAGGGAGGGGGTTTTACACAAATATTCATTGGGTGTCTAGGAATTTCGAACTTCTGTCCACATGAATGGAGGTGATGGTGAAGGGTTCAACAGCAAAGTCCATGATTGACGTAGGTCCTCCACTATATATGATCAAAGTATCTTTCGTAATCCAGAAAGAAATTATTTATCTTCAAAGTTCAAAACAGAAAGAGACGTACATACTGAAGCCCATAACAAAATTCTACACTGGGCATTGGGAAGGGAGAAATGGATAATAGGATATGGTGATGGTGATGGTGATGTTATGATTCTCCCTCCCATTTCCTTTTTTCTATATTTTTATTTATTTATTTATTTTATTTTATCAGATTATCCCCTCAATTCTTTTATATATTATGAACTGCATATGCAAGCTACGACTGTCCAACTGCCAACTGCATTTTTTGAGTACTTTGAAAGAGAGAGTGAGAAGGAAATGGCAACGGTTTTTGCAAGAGGGGCACAAACCATGAACACCATAGTTTTCAAGTAAGCATTCCGACTTCAATTCTTCCTCCTCTTTTGCATCTCACTTAAGTAACATGTTGTATATGTTATGTTAATAGATTGTCCATCTAAACCGCTGACGATATAAATTCTTATTTGCATATGTTGTTTATGAATCTAAACCACGTTAAGATGCAATATTCAATTTTGAAATATGTTGATTAACTTCCACAATAATTTTAAAGCAAATGTTGATTAATAATTAATAAATAAGACGAGCCAAGTGGCTAAGAAGAGAGACTAAATTGTGTGTGTCTCTCTAACAACGATGCAGACCCATAGGTCGAAAACATTTTCATAAGAACAGCTCTTCAGCGGATGTGATTCGTGAGACCAAGAAGTTTGAAGGTGATGAAGCGAAGCACAAGAACCATATGGGAGAAAATGATAGCAATTTATGGGTCCCCCATGAGAGGACTGGAATTTATTATCCCAAAGGCCAAGAGAAAGTGATGGACGAAATTTCTCCAAGGGCTGTTAAGGACATGGGTGTCAATTGGTTTTCAAACAATGAAAATTAATTGGTTAATTAATTTAAATGCCTATAATATGTTGTACAAATCAATAATTATGTGGTTTTTCAATCGGCTTAATATGTAATATCTTATTTGTTAAGTTCTTAATGATGCGAAATAAGAAATGTTTCGAATATTTCTCTCTTGCTTATTTTTATTTCTAATAAATTATTATACGCTTCGTATGATTTTTAATTTTTAATTTTGAAATTTCTTGTTTGAGCTAAGCCGCTATGTGGTACATAGTTGTCTTTGTACTCATCGTTTGACTTCACCATGGTCATTTCTCTAGAAAACGTTTTGTCATGTTTGAAATCTTTTTTTGCTGCACCTAGTTTCATCCTTGCATCGATCGATCTCTAGTTTCTGATGTTTGAAATCTTTTAAGATGATTATTTAAAGTATAGGTATAATATGTTATAATATTATAATCATGCATGTCAAAATTTGTGCATTATAAAATCATCATGTTTTTGGGACAATTTTGTTAGATAATTTCGATGATACAAGACAAGGCAAACTTATTAATAGAAGAACCTCAACTTTTTATCAAGCTGTGTATTAGTGCTTCTTGTTTTATATGTGCTTGATTTATGGCGAAATCTGTGTTTTTATCTCTCAAAGTCAGACAACATGTTTTGATTTCGAAAAAAAAAAAAGACAAGATGTTTTGGTGATACCATTTTGCTCTTGCATTTAACAGAAAAAGTTAACAAAATTGACGGCAGGACCATTTGTCATAACGAAAGTGAAGTTAAAGGATCACTGTAACCATTTTGGAAATTGAGGTACTCAAATGCAAATCAGGTCTAAATTCATGGACTAATAAAATGATTAACCCTTATTCACAAAGCCAAGAACCGCAAAGACCATCTCTTTGATTAATTAATGTTTGACTAGAAGGTCCAACCCAATCCAAACTAAACTACTAACATAACATGACTAAAGTCTTATAAAAGTTCAAAGGAACTCTAAGGGCTCGTTAGGAATCAGAGAATTTAGGAAATGGGGAACTACTGAATCGGTATAGGAAGAATCATTCCCATTAAGCTGTTTACTAAACATATGAAATTAGCAAAGGAATTAGGTTGATTCCCATTGTTATTGTTTACTAACTTTCATGAATCAGAATCCAAATTAATTTGTTTACAAAAATGTCCTGCACATTTTCACCACAAGATATATATATAATTATCAAATTGGCTAAGGAGACCAAACTAATCATGCAGCAAACCAGTAAGGCGGTGTAAACATGAGGAATCAATATGCTGAACAAGATGAACAACAGGAGCCCAGCTCAATGATAATGTTAATAACACCTTTGTCCATAGCCAATTTCAAACGAAAAAATAAACTCCAATAAACATATATATTTCACCTACGTAACTAGTAAACAATCAAATATAATAACTTGCATAATCTTCATACGATTAAATACATAGAACTTAGTTTTTTTTTTTTTTTTTTTTTTAGGGTTGGAGCGTCTTGGAATTTCTTGGTGTGAGTTTTTATTTTTTTAGGGTTTGTGGTGTTTTGGAATTATGGTAAAGTGGTAAGGGTATTTTTGGAAGTTATTAAGAGAAAACAGGAATGAGAATCGTATCGACTACTCCCCCCTAATTGATCTGATACCTAGTTTTGAGGGGATGTGATTACGGATTTTGAGGTGGGGTCCACTTATTTTTTCATTCCTAATTGCAAGTAAACACAGGGGAAGTCAGGAATGGAAATCATTCCCTGTCCTCCCATACCTATTACTGATACGTAAACATGCCATGAATTGCTTCAAATTGAAACCACATGGACAAAATTGACCAAATTAAAACAACAGTACCGGGACCATAAGTGACTTTTTGCCTATAACAACAATTTCAACTGCATCGTGAATAGTTTCTAGGTTCACTCATCCTATAGTTTTGAGTCACGCTACAGGTACTACATTTGCAAAACCAATTTAATTTGTATGTTTTATTAATATTATGAAATCAATCACGCTAGAAATACTGAAGTTACACATCAAATTTGAGTCCCAAATGAAGTGCCATAAACGAGAAGTTTCTTAAATGTGTTCTTCTCCAACACAACTACTTTTATAATGATGTACAAGATGTGTTATAACCCTAAAAAGGATAAATAATAAAAAACAATAAAATAATAAAAGAAACCTAAGTGTTGAGTAAGCACATAAGAGGAATCTAATAATCAAGAACATGACTACCAACAGGATTAATCAAATAGGTAATAAGTAAGCAATGACAAATTCATGATTTTTTCAAAGATTAGGTAATATTTAAAAAACTAAAAACTCAATGTGGGGGTCTTTTTCTTCCGGCAGCTGCAAATGGGCTGGGCTGCCGTAAAGGGGAAATTACTGGAATTGCCCCCTGTGCCTGAGTTCGAAAATTAAGCCCCAAAAGCACTTCGAAAGGGCAGTAAAGCCTTAGGAAGTGTTCTGGTTACCTTCACCAACGAAAATGATGGCTGCTTACAGGTGATTTATGCTTGCTTACAGATAAAGTTTTAGCTTAGCATGAGGAGATTGTGGCATGGGAGCAAGGTCAGCATGAGTTGAGCACCAAAGAGGAAAATAAGGCTTCCTAGGGAGAAATGAGATTGTTTAAGATGAGGGAGACAAGGTTTGCAGGATGATCTTGGCTAAAAAGGGGTAAAGGAAGGGCATTACTTCTTCCGGCAGCTTGACAGACTCTGAAAATAGTCTGTTAACAGAGAAGAACGAAGAAGAAGAGTGAATAGGGCTACTGGATTTTTGCAAGTAAGAGAGGGAGCTTGCTCTCTCAGCCTGGGTTGGTTTTTGCTAGGTGGAGGGGACCTCCTTTTATAGCTGAGGGAAACCTTCATTCCCCAAGAAAACCTAATGGTTTCTTCCCCAACTTAGCAAGTTTTTTCCTTCCCTTTTCCTGTCTTATCTTGACTTTTTCCTATTTTGGTAAGACTTCCCAGATCAATTTGCACAAAATTAGGAATTTTGGAGCTCAAGGCCCCCTTTCCCGCGGCTGCTCCAGTGGAGGTTTTCCACTTCCAGCCATTTTATTTTCCTTTCTTTCTCACTCCTTCCTATGACCAGTTTTGATAGGGAAGGAGTTGGGATGTGTATGTTGGTTTGGAGAGTGTCTCTCTTCCTGGCAGCTTGCATGTTAACACCCATTGGTTTCTCTGGTGTTTTGTTTTGGAACTTGATCTCTTCCAATGTGTTGTCACTTCAGCAGCTCTGTTCAATGATTCTGCAGACCTCCACGTGGCTTCTATTTTTTCCAGCAAAGGGCTGAGATTTTATGGCTTATTTTTGGGGTTTTTGTATGGGCTAAAGTGGTTTCTTAAGCAAGTGGGCTATTTTATTAAACATTGGGCTTTTGGTTGGGCTATTCTTTGATTGGGTCATTTTGGTTGGGTTATTTTCTCTTTTGTGCTCACCCACATGTTTGGGCCTAAGAAATGGGCTTGGGTTCCGAGGCTCCCAAGCAACCCGGAACCTCCATTTCGTGATCACATCAATGGGCCTCATGACGACCTATTACCATCCATACCACAACCCACTCAAGCAAGCCCCGGGCATCTTGCGTGGCTTGGGCCCACTTAAGCTTGTAGCATGGCATGTTGTTTATTTGCTTGGCGTGGCATGTGTATAAGCGCATATGGCAAACTTTCGCGTGCCCCAAATTGGGTTTCTTCTCGGTAAGATATCGCATTGGGCTGAGAATTTATTTGGGCCGAAGCGTGGATTTTTTGGGCCTCAACATTAGCCCCCTTGATTATTGGGGCCATGAATGTGTATTGAAATGGCCCAAATAATCAATTTCTAGCCCAAAAATAAAATGCAGTGGCATGGCATGGCATGGCATGGGTTTAGGAGCAACTCAAGGATGACCAGTTAAGTGTCTCTGAAATTACAGCCAGGTTTTTTCCGGGAAGGTTGGAGGGGTCGCAATGGTCCCGCTTAAAACCCAATCCTTCTTAAACACCGAGGGTGTTGCGTTGAAGAATTTTCCTAGACACTGTAATTTTGGAGGTCACTTACTAGAGTTACCAAGAGTTGGCCTATTTTGTGGCATGATATAGAAGAAAATGCTTGGTGGATTAGCTCAAAATAACTTAGCTTGCATGATTTATTTGCTTGAGTGACTAGAGAGACTTGATTTTGCATGGTTGTGATTTGCAAGAGTTGCATTGATTTGCACGCTTGATGTTGGCATGTATTCTTGGTATCTGGCTTGATGCTTGGCATTGGCATGTATGCTTGATTTGTGCATGTATGCTTGATTTGTGCATGTATGCTTGGTACTGCTTGGCTTTGGCTTGTATTGAGTTTACAGCACCAGCCCCAGAACACTTGAATTTGGCAGACAAAACCTTAGTGAACGTGATAGTGTGCGACATGATGGCTAGATATTGGAAGAATGCTTGAAGTAGGGCATGTGCTGGGAGGGCATTTGGAATAGGGCATGTGCTGGAAGGATATTTGAAACAGGGCAGGTGCTAAAAAAAATGCTTTAAATAGGGCACGTGCTGGAAGGATGTTTGAAGTAAGGCATGTGCTGGAAGGATGTTTGAAGTAAGGCATGTGCTGAAAAATATTTTGTTTGAAATGGGATATGGCATGTGCCTGAAGCACGTGACTTGGCTTGACATGATTTATCTTCTGGTTTTCCCTCATTCTCTTCTTTCTTCTTCTTCTCCAAGACCCAAACCCGTGGGTATTGTGCATCAGTACATAAGTCATATTTCGGAAGCTCGGATCAGAAAACTTCCTTGATGAAAGTTGCTCATCTGCTCGAGTACTATAGCCTGTAAAATTTTCTGATTTCTTTGAATTTTTCTGATGCCTCAAAGCTGGTCTGCAACTTCTGTGTTCATCCATGGCTGGTGAGGTTCTGCAGATTCTGCTTCTGCATGTGTCTTTAACTTAAGATGCTTGGATGATTGCACTTGCTTCACAAAATTTGCTCGAAATTATGTTGTTTATAACATATCCAAAATTGAGAATCATCCACCCATCCTAGTGCTTTCTGCCTCCATTTTTCTGAAGCATGTTCATGAGTTGATGTTGATGCCTTTGTTGCATGCTTGTTTTCTATGCTTGAATGCTTGAGTTCTTCTGATGTTGAACTTCTGGTTTAGGATTCTGGCTTGGTGATAAACAAGAGTCATACGAGTTCACTTGGGTATGCATGCCAAGTGTTTGTCAAAATATCTCAAAGTAGCTTTCTGGTTGTTTTTTGAACTTTTGAAATGTTTCTTTTCGAATCTGAGTTGGATCTTTATAAAAAATGGACTTCTCAATGGCTATGTTGGAATTGGTCATGCGTCACTTGAAGAAAAAATGAATTTTTGGTGGAATTTCAAAGTAAGGGCTAAGCTACTGGAGCTGTGCAGTTCCTGTGGCATGGGCTGTTTTAGGAATCTGTTTGACATGCTTCCCTAGCTCGAAATGCAACGAAATTTTGGAAAAATGAAACTTGATATGTCTAGTTCTAAGCTAGAAAGTTTGGAATTTGTTGGTTGTAAGCTTGATTTATAGTGATTTTCTAAAGGTGGGATGTTCTAGCTAGGATGGTTGGAAAGCTTGTGTATAAGTTTTGCTTGGCATGTTGCTTTTTCTTGGGAATTTAGCATGTCCTTTCTGTTGGCATTGAGTGCCGATCTGAGTATTGCTAGAGCATGTTCTTGAGCAATATTTTTGTGAGAGCATGATGTTGAAAGGTATTGTCGTAAGAGCATGAGTTCTTCAAATTGCTTGAAATGCTTGAATGAAATGAAATTTTTTTTTTTTTTTTTTAGCATGTGGATTGGTATCACGCCTTTTGAATTTTGTCAGATGCTTGATAGATGAGTTTGCTTGCACTTTGAGAAAATTATGCTTCCAGCGCCTCCCTTTGCGTATGAGTACCTTTCCGGCGTCTGATTTTGGCTAACATATTCTCTTGTTTAGAATCTCCAAAGCATGAGAAAGCATGAGAAGTCTAATTTTCTAGGATTTTGATAGCATGAAAGTGAGTTTTGGTCTCTTGCAACTTGTCTTTGGAAATTATGCTTCAATAGCGATTATGCTTTCGGCATCCCCTTTTATCATGTGGTGGCCCTTTTTTGACCTGGTGAAAAGGCTGAACTTTGCATGATGCGTTTTTTTCTATGTAGGTGTATACGTCTCTGGCACAGGCAGGGGGGGTGCCGAAAGCCTGCGTTGTATCCATTGTCGCTGGAAGCTTCGAATGTACCAATTTCGCAACTTGGCAATTTGGATTTCTATCTCGATTTCTCAGTAAATAGTTCTGCTCCTTCACTGGAATCTTGAGTCTTTCTTTTGGCTTTGTAGGAATAGACATAGACTGGTGTTTGGCCTAGACTTGTTTTTCTTGTGAACACACGCTTGATTAAATCTGGACTTTTCTCCGATCTTGTGGAAATAGAAATTGACAGAATGCATGCTCTGCAATGCTTGAATCTTTTTGTATTTTGAGGGAGAATTTGCTTGTCATGGGAATTGCTTGAGAATTTTGCTTGCCATGGATAAATTGCATGCTGCTTTGCTATTTGCTTAAGCCTTTTCTTTGGCGCGAGCTTGACTTGCCATGCTTGGCGTCTACTTTGCGTGTGCTACGTTCTTGACCACCTTCTTTGATTGAACTATATGCATTACGAGCGTATGCTTGTAATTTGTGAAAGGGTCTGCTGGAATGACTGATTGAGCATGGAAAGGGAACTTTGCTTGTCATAAGCTCGAGTAATAGATTGCATGATGCTTCAAATTTTTTTGTTTATGCATTTCGCTTGGCATGAGATAACTTGCTTTGCTTGGCCTGTGAAGTTCATATGGCTTGTATGCTAGCGTGGAGATTTCTTGGCTTTAACACAGAGAACCTGCTTCATACTTAGCCCTTTTACAGCATATTCCTCATTGGTAATTCTTGCAGGGACTCACATAATAAGTCCCAATGACCTTTGTGATGAGTGATGGCCTATTTCCCCTTGCACGACGGGTTGAAGAATGGACAACTACCTTCATAGCTTAGAAACACTTACCAAGACTCGATCATAGGCACTGAGTAAGCTTAGGAAGCTACTCTCATTTTCAGGTGTTGTATAGAAGAAAGACATGTTTCCGGCGGCCACCTTATTTTTTTTAATACCCTTGCAGCATCACTAAGGGCTGGCCACAGTGGTTCAATCGCGAGTTGACAGCCCCAACTACCAAAGATGTTTTGTGAATGATTGAAGGTTGGCAAGGAAACATCCTTTTTTGACCTTACAGCAGCGTGCTGAAAGGGCTTAAGCGTGTGTCTTATTAGGATTTTGCATGGACTTCCCGCTGAATGCTTAGAAGAAGTTATAGCACACACTATTTTTAGAGCACGAGCTGCTTGTAGCATGAAGATGTATGCATGATCCCCTTAAGCAAGAGTTGTCGTTAATGCGTCAAGCCTTCAGGAACATGAATTGGAGAGCCAGTGCCGTAAGCTATGAGACCTTCTCCTTGACAAATAAGCGATTGAGAATGGCGCTCGGTGCATGGTGGAAACATCGAAAGGATCATCTAATAGTGCTTCTTCTATTCTGTTTTAGTCATGCACCGTGATCTAATTGAGGTACCCGGTTCTCCTTCTTTGCACCGTAATATATATATATTCTTTTAATAGAAAGGGCATATCTTCCAGCACCATCTTTCTCTAACACTTGTCCTTATTTCGCTTTGCAGGCTGCATTTCTTTGTTGTAGGGGCTGGCTGGCTCAATGTGTAGTAGCTTTTCCTTTTGAAACTGCAGGGTGTATCGATCTTTAGCATAGTTGACTGCATTTGGGCCCGAGTTGTACCCCCTTTTTTTTTTGAGAGCCTAAAGCTCATGTTGTCGGGAACTTGGAACACAACATTGTTGCATACTTTCTGTCAGAACTTTTGATGTAGAATGCTTGAGATATTGAGCTTCGGCCTGTTTTGTACGTTTTGCTTGGTTGGAAATAATGAAATGCATGAATTGTTGCGGTTTGGAATGCATTGAGATAAAGATTTCCAGCTTGTTTTGTACACTCCGCTTGGTTGAAATGCATGAGTTGCTTGAGATTTTAACAGGTCAGGTTGTGGTAGGTGCAAGGTACGTGCTGCCAATTTTTTTTAGGTTGAGAACATCTCACAAGTCGCGGAGGACACACTTCCTACTCCTCCTCTTGGGACGTCCGGCGTAGCTGCCGACACTGCCCTGCGCCTTCCAGCAGCGCAGCCTCCTACTCATCCTTTTCCAAGCACATCTGACACAACTGCCGGCACCTCTCCACAGCTTCCAGCAGTGCTGCCTCCTACTCCTTCTTTCCTAAGCACATCTGACACAACTTCCGGCACCTTTCCACAGCTTCCAGCAGTGCCGCCTCCTTTCCTAAGCACATCCGACACAACTGCCGGCACCTCTCCACAACTTCCAGCAGTGCTGCCTCATGGTGAGATTATTGATGACAGCCATAAAGACGGTGATGTGGAAAAGCATGTCTTGGCAAGATTGAGAGAATTCCTTCATGGCGTTCAAGGCCTTCTTTGATGGTGGTGCTAAGATCCTTTGATCTATCGATGAGCTTCTTCCGCTTTGTCGCAGGTTCGATGGTTAGGCACCCTTTCAAGGCACTTTTGTGTATCCAGAGACGGTTGCGGTTTTGAGGAAATTTATGGATCGATATGGGAGTTTCATGGAGGTCACGGGGGTCATCTCTTCCTCCTCGAGAAGTGCCGCCTTCCGGGCTCTTGGCTTGGTACTTCATGGGATAGATACCATGGAGCTCCTTGATATTACTGATCACAAACTACTTTGTTGGCGGACGCGATATGTGAGGCCATAACTCTGGGCTTTCATGTGGACTTCCCCATCAATCTCGTGAGGAACCTAGCATGTGCTGTCTTTGGAGTGCGGGCCATTCATAGCATGAAATTATCACATGGTTCTAGTGAGGTGAAAGCTGCTGCCGACACTTTGAACATTAAGCAACAGGAATTGGATAGCCAGTGCAGGGAAGTGCATGCCTTTTTCCTTGCTAAGTGCGTGACGGAGACAACAACCAGATCATCTCCTAGGGCTTCTTTCGTTCTTTTTGGGCATTCTTCATAGCTTCAAGGTATATAATTCCTCTTTTTTTTATTTTTTTTATTTTATCGGGCTACTCCTTCCAGCATCACTTGATCTTGACACACGTCTTCTTCTTGCAGGTTGTCTCCTCTTGGCTTGGTGACTGATTATCTTGGCGCGTGGTTCTGTTCCCTTGAAGACCATAGGCTGCATGGGTCTTTAGCATGTGTAGTTTTATCTTGCTTTAACTGTAGTTTTTTTTTTTCGTTTTCTTTTGGACACTCTAACGACCCTGTCGTTATGAATTCGTAATGTAGTGTTGAATCACTGGAGCTTGTATTAGCTTCCGAATGCTTGAGGCATGTTGTAATTTGCATGTCTTATATATAAATATTGCTTGGTTGGCAAAATTTATTTTTATGAGCTGCTGGAGATTTTCTGACAGGTTAGATATCCTTAAAAACAAGGTATATGCTGCCAAAATTTTGTCTGACCACTAGGCCTGAAAAACACCCTCTTGTCATACCCAAAAAGGGTCAGACTAGTATATGCATGGTCTTTGTAAAATTCCCAGATATTTTGCATATTCTGGTTGCTCATCAAAAGGGGACAATGGTTTCGTTGTTCCAACAGCTCAAGAATGCATGCCCCATATTATTTTGCTTTGGTGTTGTGCTTGTTGATGGCCTCGGACCCCATCCAAGTGACTTTGCTTGGCATGGTTACTGCTGAGGGGCTTAGCTTTTTTAAAGAAAAGTTTGCTTGTCTATTTTTTTTTTTTTTTTTAAAGAACATGTTTTGCAAAACAAAAGAAGGTAAAAGCATGGAAAGAATTCTATAGGCTTTTTTCATTTTCCAAACTACTCCAAATATCATCTTACCCCTTGGCATGCCATAACGGTGGTGCATTCTTCAAAAGTCGTGAAAGCATATGATGAAAACACAAAAGGAGTTCATCTTTGAAATAAATTTGAAAAGCCAAAAGCAAAAGGATAGGTGTAAAAGCAACTCAGCAGTCATAAGGCTTTGAGCCATTTTGCATTGATAAATACTCCCATCAAATTAAGCCCCCAAGTATGAAAGGGCCAAGGAGTGTGCATGTCTTGTAATAGCATGAAAGCTTGTGGCTCAGATTGGCATGTACTTGGCATGTGTTGTAGTAGGCTGCCATGCCGTGCAGAGATATTTAATAGAGCCACAGCTGCTGCTTTACATCATACAGATCATAATCCAACTAATCAAAGAGTGATTTGCAGCTCATAACCCATTGCACTTTCTTCAACTTTTGTGAGGTTATGAGAGGTTACGGCAGCTGTCTCTTGATAATCTTGCTAACCAAATGAAGCCCCCAAGTGGCGTTCTTTCGGCATGTCCAATGTGAATACTTTGCTGCTGGAACCATTCTCCCATCCATCAGTAAGTGGCCATGGGGTGCTATAACTTGAAGGTTTTGAATATTTACACCCGTAAGCTTTTTCCATGTTTCCACAAGGCTCCCAAATAGCCTTCAATGGCGTTGGGTCATTGCATGGCGTGATGAACTTAGGATATCCCTCTATTGCAATGTTGACAATTTGGCATGATAGCATGGCTTCTTCTCTGCGCTTCCGGCAGCTAGAAACACCAAGTTCTCATTTTTATGTTGATTGTGTTGCTTGAAAAGCTTGATCTTGTGATATCTGGTTTTGCTTGAAATGATTGTATCAAGTGAAATGTTTGAGTTGCATGATTTTAGAGTTGGATTGTTTCTTCTTGGCATGATTCCTCTTTAGACCATCTCCTATGGCACAATTTTGTTGTTGGCATGGCTTGGCGCCACTGAGCGTGTTGAGATGCTGATCGGTGCAGGAACATAGGGTCCCATGCTCCTTGAGGCTTGAGGTGTAGAGAAGTGTACTCATCGTCTTTAAAAGGACAAAGTGCTTGACAGATATATAATTTCTGCATGACCAAAGCAGATGGTGGTTAAAATAATACATGTGTTGCAGCTTGTAAATGAATATAATTGATATTTGTCGATTTCAAATGAATGTCATCCAACATCATTAACTAACGAATGAATCACACATCAATATTAAACCAACATAGGTTGCTTTCAGTAATATGCAAGCATGTGATGCTTTGGAAATTATTAAAGCACGTGATGATACTCGTGCTTTGAGTAGTGTGTAAATGCCTAGTGTTTGTATTCCTTTCAAAGTGAAAGACAAGAAATAAAGGAAGCTGAATAGCCCAACTTCACTTTGTTGGTATTGGCCTAAAACATGATTTATATATATATAAGAAAAAAAAATTTATCATTACATGTTTATATTTGAATAGATGACATGCTTGTGCTGCTTTTACAAGTATGGCATATGGCATGATAATATATATTTTATTGTGAAATCTTAAAAAGGTAGGAAAGAAAAAGAAAGATTTTCTTATCTTTGGCCTCCAATAGAGAGCATGTGGAGTGTGGAACCGAGATTGGCATAGAAAGTCAGGGCATTCTGTGGGCAGTGCTAAAGATGGAGGTGATGCAAGCAACGTTCCGAAGAGGACTTGTTCAATCTTAAGTTGCATGGATAAATTGAGCTTTGGGGGTTAAGGAGCATATATACTAGCATGATGTTTGAAATAGGGCAGGGGTTAAGAAGATTTGAAATGAGGTAAGTGCCATAAATTCTTTGCTTGTAGAGTAGGAGCTGGAAGAATGTAACTTGGCTTGGAATGATATAGTTGGACTTGCTGATGTGAATAATGGTCACACAACTCTTGGAACCAAGGCATAGCTTAGTTTAGCATGAGAAACTTTGAAGTGCTTGTGCTTGACTTTTTTTTTTTAATTGGCAAGAAGCCCCCAAGTCATTTGGAATTGAATTTTGACTCCTCTTTTGTTTTGTTTTTTTTTACAGATTTGCTTGGCACGAAACCCCCAAGTATTGGAGTTTGCATGTGTAGTTCGCTCAAAGGCATGAATGATGAATTTGCCAAAGCCCCCAGCCCTCTTACAAGATCTTGTTTTACTTGAGAATGGAGATCTAAGGCATAAACAAAGGGAGCATGTGAGCAATCGATATCATGTTTGTTCTGCAAAGCAGATAGCCAAAAAAAGAAAAGGAAAGAAGGAATGCTCTTATCTCTTTATTTTCTTTGGTTTATTGCTTCTAGCAGCAGCTCTTCCAACGATGGTGTTTGAATGACAAGCTTGGCTCTGTCCTTCTTCCTTGGAGGCATTGATGAAGATAATGGCTTAATCCCCAGGAGAGTCGCCAATTTATGTGGGGGTCTTTTTCTTCCGGCAGCTGCAAATGGGCTGGGCTGCCGTAAAGGGGAAATTACTGGAATTGCCCCCTGTGCCTGAGTTCGAAAATTAAGTCCCAAAAGCACTTCGAAAGGGCAGTAAAGCCTTAGGAAGTGTTCTGGTTACCTTCACCAACGAAAATGATGGCTGCTTACAGGTGATTTATGCTTGCTTACAGATAAAGTTTTAGCTTAGCATGAGGAGATTGTGGCATTGGAGCAAGGTCAGCATGAGTTGAGCACCAAAGAGGAAAATAAGGCTTCCTAGGGAGAAATGGGAGTGTTTAAGATGAGGGAGACAAGGTTTGCAGGATGATCTTGGCTAAAAAGGGGTAAAGGAAGGGCATTACTTCTTCCGGCAGCTTGACAGACTCTGAAAATAGTCTGTTAACAGAGAAGAACGAAGAAGAAGAGTGAATAGGGCTACTGGATTTTTGCAAGTAAGAGAGGGAGCTTGCTCTCTCAGCCTGGGTTGGTTTTTGCTAGGTGGAGGGGACCTCCTTTTATAGCTGAGGGAAACCTTCATTCCCCAAGAAAACCTAATGGTTTCTTCCCCAACTTAGCAAGTTTTTTCCTTCCCTTTTCCTGTCTTATCTTGACTTTTTCCTATTTTGGTAAGACTTCCCAGATCAATTTGCACAAAATTAGGAATTTTGGAGCTCAAGGCCCCCTTTCCCGCGGCTGCTCCAGTGGAGGTTTTCCACTTCCAGCCATTTTATTTTCCTTTCTTTCTCACTCCTTCCTATGACCAGTTTTGATAGGGAAGGAGTTGGGATGTGTATGTTGGTTTGGAGAGTGTCTCTCTTCCTGGCAGCTTGCATGTTAACACCCATTGGTTTCTCTGGTGTTTTGTTTTGGAACTTGATCTCTTCCAATGTGTTGTCACTTCAGCAGCTCTGTTCAATGATTCTGCAGACCTCTACGTGGCTTCTATTTTTTCCAGCAAAGGGCTGAGATTTTATGGCTTATTTTTGGGGTTTTTGTATGGGCTAAAGTGGTTTCTTAAGCAAGTGGGCTATTTTATTAAACATTGGGCTTTT
The DNA here is from genome assembly GCF_000346465.2 of Prunus persica. Taxonomy (NCBI): domain Eukaryota; kingdom Viridiplantae; phylum Streptophyta; class Magnoliopsida; order Rosales; family Rosaceae; genus Prunus; species Prunus persica. The sequence goes on from NC_034011.1 coordinate 8,651,189, forward strand.
GGTTGGGCTATTCTTTGATTGGGTCATTTTGGTTGGGTTATTTTCTCTTTTGTGCTCACCCACATGTTTGGGCCTAAGAAATGGGCTTGGGTTCCGAGGCTCCCAAGCAACCCGGAACCTCCATTTCGTGATCACATCAATGGGCCTCATGACGACCTATTACCATCCATACCACAACCCACTCAAGCAAGCCCCGGGCATCTTGCGTGGCTTGGGCCCACTTAAGCTTGTAGCATGGCATGTTGTTTATTTGCTTGGCGTGGCATGTGTATAAGCGCATATGGCAAACTTTCTCGTGCCCCAAATTGGGTTTCTTCTCGGTAAGATATCGCATTGGGCTGAGAATTTATTTGGGCCGAAGCGTGGATTTTTTGGGCCTCAACACTCAACAACAATAAAAATCAAATACCTTTATGCTTTAAACAATACTAATGTCATTCATAACAAAATCAAATAATTATACATAAACAAAATAGGCAATTATATATTCATATGCAAAGTTCTAGGATTGCTTGGGTTTGGAGAGTTCCCTATTTGTCTAACTTTCAATTTGAGTGAAGAAATCCAGCATGTGTTGGCTTTATTTCTTATGTGTCATTGCCCAAATTATACATAACTAAAATTAAGACAAACGAAAGATGTTATTTTCAAGATAAAGAGTATTTGTAAAAATAAATAAGCCGGTGAGCAATACCCATCTTTCTCCAATAATTTTCTTCTCGGTTTGTGGATTTGTAAAATTGGGTTACTTCTTTTTTGCTTTCTTTGTCATTGAATGAAGTGGATGGGCATTTACAGCTTCTTAACCTCTTTTTATATTTAGTTCGTTCAAAACTATGCTTGTTATAAAGATGGGTGTTTCGTTTGAATGTTAATGATTGGTTGAGCATGTAATATGTGAGATATAACACCTTCTTGTTATTAAATTACCATTATTTCTTGTGTTTTCCTTGTTTCAATTTGTCAAAATCAGTGATTTGCTTAGGGAATTTTAAAGCAAGAAAACATCTCTGTGAAAATGCTCTGAAATAATTGGAAACATCTTTTTAGACTAATCGTTTTGGTTCCCATTCACACACAACCACAGGAATAGAATCTCATATTAATCTTTTTGGTTCCCAAATGTTCTCTCTCTCTCTCTCTCTCTCTCTCTCTCTATGTGTGTGGACAGATTGTTGCTTTTTCAATTAGATCTTAAGTATTAGATGTCTTTCTTTCGCTTTGTAGATAAATATCAGACTCAGATTTACACTGAATTTGACTATTTGATGCTTCATCTGAATTTATTTGTTTACTTTGAAGTTTTTAAAGCAAATCATAAAACCAGTAAACAAAAAGCTGCTACAGTTTTAAATAATGATAAATTATGCATATATTCAGTATAAGGTTTCCAGCCCTTTTTTCTTTCCAAAAAAAAAAAATGATTTAGTGATTTGTACGTTGGTCTTCTTTCTCAGGGCCATAGTTTCGGATATCATCTATTTCATACCCAGAATTATTGGATCCTGAGCAAGCAGTGAAAGGGCTATCTGGTAATCCAATACTATTAGTTGCTGTATGTTTTCTCTTCAAAATTCTAGATTAAGGTTGATGGAAGATTATTTTGTCGTCTTGCAGAAACAGGTTATGCATCTTGCTTTGGAATTCCAAATGAACTATGTGATGATGACATAAAGAAGAGTTTGGATTTGCTCATTGTATCTGGATAAGATGAGTTCTTTATACAGACATTATAGGAAAATTGTAGCATTTACAGAAAAATTATTGTTTATGATCTCTTCATAAGTGATGGTACCATAAACTAACTTTTAATCCTCCACAAAGATAATGAAGCTACCTAGGAAGATGAACATGACTATTGGCTATTTTAAGGTTGTTTATATAGCCCCTTATTTGTTAGATAATAAATACAAATTTTTCTTTGCTCGAATTGCTCATTTTTAACTATGGACAACCTGATGCGCTTCGTCAACCATTTGGAATGCACAACTTATGCTGCTAGTATTCTACACAATTACATTGTTATAAGGAGCTAACATATTAGCTAACCCATTAGTGTTGCTGTCTGAAATGGTTTTAGCCATTCGATTTTGAAAGAAAGTTATTATTTAGCAAATGCATTGTATTTGTAGAATGTGAAGGTAGTGTTCTGTTGGGCTTCATTATTTTTATTATAATGATGGCAAAAACTCTCTATGGGCCATAGGCTTGACTTTGCCAACCACGTAAATCTGTGTGTTCTTATGGTTACTCATTTTCATCGCTTTTATTGTTTTTATCTTTCCTTTGTTATTTATTATTTGTCGGTACGAGGGGATTAGTTCCAACAATGTTCTACACTCAGTAATTGATTTAAATGCTACACTTTCCTTAAATGTTCTTGTTCTTTTAGGCAGTGGTTTTTTTTTTTTTTTTTTTTTTGCTATATCTAATTTAGTTAAGCAACCCATCTTATGTTCATATGCGTGGTTTCTGCAGATTTTTTAGTGTCTCTTATTTCTTTGTACAAAGAGGAGTTGTGGTATTAATTGTTTTCTATTGCAATCCTTTTATAATATGTTGATTATGTGACTGCATGTGTGAGTTTGTGTGATTGCAAGTGATTTCAATACTTTGATAGAGTGGTTATCTCAAACTTCAGTTATGTCATCTTAGATGGAGTAAATAAGAACTCAATGAAATTTGCCTATCCTAAATGCTCTTGTTCTTTTAGACAGTGGATTTTTTTTGTTTTGCTACATCTAATTTAGTTAAGCAATTCATCTTATGTTCATATGTGTGGTTGTTACTTTATGTAGATGTCTAAGGATAAGGCTAATAGATATATATATATATATATATGGGAAGCCAATGAAGAGGAAGCATTGTAAAATATCCTTGATGAATTAGTTGCGAGTGGGCAACATTGTGACGCCGGCACATTCAAAGCAGGGACGATGAAATTGGTAGAAACTAAACTTAGATTATTGATCCCACATACATCAATTAGAGTTAAACCCCATTTAGATTCTAAATTGAAGAGATTGAAGAAAGATTATAGTATTGTTGTTGACATGTTAAACCAAAGTGGTTTCGCTCGGAATGATGAGAAGAAATTTGTAGAGGTTGATAGCGACGAGGTGTGGAATGCTTATGCAGAGGTTGATAAATACATCTTTCTATTTCGTTGTTTTTTCTAATTTAGTTTATGTCTTGGTTGGATTAACAAATCTTAGTTTTATTTTATTGCAGTACCATAGTGATGCTGTTGGGTGGAGAGATAAATCTTTTACAAAGTTTAATAGGCTTTGAAAAGTATTTGGCAAGGACCGTGCAACCTAAAATTCTACTTTAGCTTTTGTTGAGATGGTTCTAAATGATGATGATGAAGCATCTGAGAGTAACATTCCTGATGTACAGTTGGATGGGAGCCATCATACTGATCAAACTCAAGCTCAATTCAAATCATCATCATCAAGAAACAAAAGGGTAAGACAAGGAAAAAAAAATGGTTGATGGGTTAGGAAGAATTGCCAATGCATTTGAGAGTATGATGGAGAACTCTGATGCCAAAGTGAAAAGGTTGGTTGAGAGCTTAAAGGAGCAGAATGCAGATGATGATAATATAATTGATGGAAATGTGTTAAAAAAGATGAAATTTTCTATTTTAGATAGAATTGCCTTACTTACCTTATTTACTCATTCGACAAAAGTGGGTGTGTTCAAGACGTTAGATGAGGGTGACGATAGGTACGAGTATGTGACGACATTGCTTAGAGAACATAGATCTCGTGGTTGAATCATAGTTTTGAGTTTTTACTTTGTTATATTTTGGACTTGTTGTATTTTGATGGGCAAAATAGGTATTTTAATTGCTTTGTTACATTTGGATATGTTTTGAGCTATTTTAGAAGTAGTATGTGATGGAGCTTTCTCAATTTTAATTCTGTGCATTTAAAAAAAGGGTATACTGGTGATTTGCCCCCTGAACTTGTACCTAACTTTCGATTGGCCCACTATCTTTTTTTTATGTATTATTTATATATATATAGAAAATTACGGAACCGAACTATTTTTTTTTGCCAATGTGCCCCCCAACGTCAAAATCTGGCACTTTCAATCCATTCTGTCTGAAGTTGGAGGTTAATTTGTCATTTCGCGTCTCCATTTAACTAAACCCACGCTTCAGCTATTAGTTCCTTCTTTTTGACTCGTTTTTTCCCCAAATGAATTTCCCTCTATTTTTCCAACCTCCATCTTCGTACCCTAATAAAATGGGAACTAGGGTTTAGGAGAAAACCCAATATTATGAGATGAGGAGGTCCTTACCTGGCAGAGGTCATGAAGGTCATGGGTCACATAGGTGGAATTCACAAGGTGAAGAGGATAGTTCATGGATGGTGCCTTTCGTTTGCCACTGTGGGAAGACTGCAAAAATCCAAACATCTTGGACTTCTACACATTCAGGGAGGAGGTTTTACATCTATGGGAGGGTAAGTTTGTAATTGAAATTTGGACTGTGCCATTTGGGTTGCTGGTAAGGTTTTTTTTAATTTTTTTTTCCTGTTTTTTATGTATCAATTTGTTATAACAAATATGCAGAATAGATGTTGATTTTGGGAATGGGGTGACCCACAAATGTGTGAGAGGTCAAAGCAAATTATACTTGGGTTGCTACGGAAAATAAACATGATGGAAGATGCAAAAAGTCTCGGCCAGAGAAACTGAAGAAAAAAAAAACCCTTGGTTTTGGGGTGTCTTGTTTATTATGTTGTGATAGTTTTGCGGTTGATGCATGGGAAAAGTAAAGACAATGATGGATATTTGAAGTTGCCTATGTAGTATGAATTAGAAATAAAGGGAGTGGCAAAGGCAAAGACAATGATAGAAATGTCGTGTATCAGTTGTGTGGCAAAGGTGTAATAGATGGACTTTTTATCTTTTTGTTGAATGTAATGGCATGTATCAGTTGTATTTTGACAATTTTGTTTCCAATTGGCCAAAAGGTCATATAAGCAAGCAAGCGAACATATGTGTTGCAACACTATCCAACCAAAACATATCCATTCCAGGCAAAGATATCCATTACAAAACATCTGTTCCAACAAACACTAATCCAAGGAAAACATGTGTTCTAACAGTAATCCAACCAAAACATCTGTGTTCCAATACTAATCCATTGAAATCAGTTTGAGAATCTCAGGACCATATCAGCTACAAATTCATCAAAATCAAATGTTCCAAAACATATCCATTACAATACGAAATAAGCAATCCTAATATTTTGGTGTTCCAAAAATCCAAAATCAGCCCGATAATCACGTATGAACAAAATAAGCAAATCTCAACTACATTCTTCCTGTCCTTGATCTTTTTGGTAGAGGTACATTTTATAAGTTTGGTTGAGAAACATGCCCAATTTGATTTCCCTGTAAGGTAGCACCAGTTTGAGCAAGCTGCCTTGTTAGTTCAGACACTTGCTCCCCTCTTCTCGCCTATTTGAATAACCAAAATAAGCAAATCAATCAAAATTTGGTTTAAACATTTAATTTAATTATTGAAAGCAAATTAGTATGGTATTATCCCAAGCCTTGTTCTTCTAAAAGGTCTAGCTTGGATTGAAGTCTTAGCTTGATCTGGTTGTCTGACATGAACACTTGGCATACTTGTTCCCCTTCCCCTGCCTCGAACTCCTATTGCCCTTCCCCTGCCTCTAGCTTGTTCCTTGAACAAAAAATAATCAAAAAGTTCATCAAATAAAGGACCAAAATTGACAAAGTTCATATCAACAAAAATAATCACAAAGTTCATACCTATCTTCTGCCTCTTTCTCCATTGTTGCCACAACTTGCAGAATTGTGACCTTCACCTCCATAAGTTTTACAACAAATGACAATCCCATATCTCCTCAGCTTTGTTGCATTTTTTGGTATCTCATCAGGTTCCTTTTGCCTACTTGTTTTAGGCCTTCCTAGTTGTTTGTGGTAAAGAGGTGGCTTGATGGGTCTATGACCTGTTTTTCTCCAGTATTCTTGACTAGGCATTGGAGATATATACCTATCATAAGCCCTGTCATATGCAGCTCTTTTGTAAAGTCAACGTACAAAGTCTTAAGGTCTCTTCTCTGTTTTGGCAATTGCAGCCATAGAATGTGAACATGGGATTTCACATAAGTCCCACCTTCTGCAAGTGCACGTGTGCCTCTCCAAATCTACTACATACATCCCACCGTGGATGTTATTAACTTGATATTTCCCTCCACCAGCATATGATGCTATGCATTGAGCACTCTTAGTTGTTAGTTTCTTAACAATTCCAAATATCCTAGGACCAACATCACGTGTCCAAACAGTTTCTCTAAGTCTAGCCATTCTTAACATCAAATAACTTCGAATTCTCTATAGTAGTGTCAGGATTGGCTTATCCCTTGCTTCAATAATAGCTGAGTTAAAAGACTCACACAAGTTGTTAAGAAGCATATCACACTTTGAATTAGTTGTGAAGTGTGATTTACTCCAATGATTTGTTGGCCTTTCTTGAAGCCATCTGTAAGCTGCATCTAATTGAGATAACATCTTCTTCATTTCAGCTTCAAATGTGGGTATTGTAGTTGATCTATTTGCTGCCCACATTCTTTGCTTCAATGCTAGTCCACTGTGACCAGCAATCTTGAAATTATTGTGAAGGTGCCTAACATAATGCTTGTGTTCAACAGTGGGCATCAAATCCCTAATGGCTTGCCCCAAACCTTTTTGTTTATCTGACATGAACACCCAACCATTACCATTTTCACACCCAACATCAGCAAAAAAAATCTCCATAAACCATGTCCAAGTCTCGTTATTTTCTATTTCAACCATAGCAAATGCAACAGGGTACATCCTATTATTCGCATCAATACCAACTGCAGATAAAATATGTCCTAGATGAGTTCCCTTCACATGACAACCATTGAAACCCACAACGGGCTTGCATCCTGCAATAAAGCCCTTCTTCAATGCACCAAAACAGATATATATTCTTTTAAATACTGGGTTACCCCCTCGCAAATCAGTCTTGATTAATATAGTGCTGCCTGGATTGTTTGCCTTCAACTCTTCACAAGAATTCCATAATTTTACGTAATGTTATTCAATACTTCTATGTATTCTCTCTTTAGCTATGCTCTTGGTTTTGTAAAACTGGTTTGCAGTGATATCTATTTCATAATTCTTCCTCGTGATCTTCATGAAATTTGAAACAGACATGTTAGGATTATCTCTCTAGTCCTCATCAAAGCTTTGAGCAAACCATGAAGCAGTGGCAAACTTGGCCTAGCACTTGAAACTGCATAGAATCTTATGGCCTACCTACATTGTTCCATGTTAGCAAACTCCATTCCAATATGAAATACTGGATTAAATAAATCAGTCACCCTTTTGAATTGCTTGAACCTAGAAGTTTTGCTTCTGTGACTAACCTTTTTCACACTTGTATTTTCATCAACTTCATCTTCCTCTTTTGAAACACTTAGAAGGTCCTCTTAATTGTAGTCATCACTTGGAACATCACCAGGTTCTCTATGTGGTCTTCAACAGCTTCATCCACTACATGCCTATAAAATCACTTGTTATCTTCTGCTCGCTTTTGTTTGTCTTGTTCTTCATCTGTTTTCTCGTCGTCACTATCTATGAACTGCAGGCGCTCTTCGTCATCATCCTCTCCATCAACAGTTAAGTCTTCTTCCTCATCTACCTGCTGCTCCTCATCTTTCTCTTTAGTTTCATCATCCGCATCATCAGCAATGTTCGCATCATCTTGTACATCTACATGTACCAATTGTGGTTGAAGCAAATTCTGAAAGTTAAATACGGTTGCAGAGGCTTCATTCTCTAACAAGGTGGGTTCTGGCTTTTCTGTGATGTACAAATCGTGAACCCTTGATGCAGATATCTCATGCACAAACTCAAGCACATCCAAGTCTCCTCGAATTGCCACATAACCTAATGTTGTGGGCCTGTAGCTATAATCGACTTTTATGTAGTTGTATCCTAGTGATTCAGCAACATCGTATAAGTCTAGCACAGACAACTGATCTGTATTACAGTTGTCTGCCCATTGGGCAGTACCTCTCACATACTTCCCCTTTTTAAAATACCCCCCATGGTGAATTTCAATAGTAAATAACTCTGGATCACCTACAAACAACAAAATTTATTTTAATTCACTCAGCAACTTCAATTTACTACAACAAACCCACCAATTGAATCCAGCCTTTACTAACATCAGCCACACAAAGACAAAGCAATGCACATGCTTTACTTTGGGGCCACACTTTTCTATTCAAAAAGGAATCTTACGGAAAAGCAAGAAGATAGAAGAATCCAATTCTACCGACAACCTATGGACCACAACCACTTAAACAATGAAAAGAAAGGGAAAGTTGAAGACTTATTATACTTGGGAGCCTGCTACTACTTCAGATTTGACATGCATCTTTCTTGGTCAATACAGGTGTGTTGCTTCGAGATTCCTATGAAAACCTCGTCAATTTGTCAACATTAGCCACTATGCAGCTCGATTTCGTGAAATCCCTAATTTTCCCCCAAACTTTCGAACCCTACAACTACAGCTCAGACCTTGCTTCTTTTTTTCTTTTTTTGGGTCAAAACTGACCTAGCCTCCTTTAACTTTTCAACACTGGGTTGACTTGCGTGGACAAGCGAAATGACAAAAGTAACCTCCATCTTGACAATAGAATGGATGAAAAGTGCCAGATTTTGACGTTAGGGGGCACATTGGCAGAAAAAAATAGGTCAGGTCCTTAATGTTTTAAAAAAAAAAAGGATATTGGGTCAATTGAAACTAAGGTACAAGTTCAGGAGACAAATCACCATTACACCTTTAATTAATTCCTTTATAGTATATTTAGGAAATCCAAGAATAAATAAGGGCAATTTTGTCCATTTTGGCTTCTTTTAACAAATTTCTCTCTCCTTTGGTCTTTTCCAAAGTTTCTCTTATTTTTTTATATAAAACAATTGAATAAGCACTAAAAGTTTCTCTTTTTTTTTTGGTGGTCTAGTCTAGTGCAAAGTTAAATAAAGCACCAAACAATAGACTCAAAGTCTGGTCTAGTCCTAACCAGCCCAGTCCAACACTCCAAGTCCAATCTAGTCTTGTCCAATCCGACCCACCAAACAGGGCCTATATATTTATTCCACCAAACGTTGTGCAACACACCCTTGTTCCTAGCTATTCAACTTACAATTACAAATGGAAAACATTATTATTAGACTAAAAAATGTTGATAATTTATTCAACTAAAACAGAGAAAGAAAGGAAAAAATGACTAGCATCTGTTCATCTTTGGAAGAGTGCAGCAAAAAGAATTTGATTCCAACTATCCGGAATGCCGGGAAGACACCAGTGGGTGCAATCTATGCTACGGCGGCCACCAAAACCATAGAAGGAAGGGTGACCATCTTTCCTGAGTTGTGACAGTGTTGTTATGTTGAGCAAGTAAACTGGCTTGGACATTGTGCGCAACACTCTTTCTAAAATAACTTGTGCTGGATGTGAGCCTCCTGGATATTGTGTTCCTAGCACTGGTGCTGTTTGTCCAAAACAGGTCTCCGATTTTGCACTATCACCCCATTCTCTTGACCTATTGATTAGCACAAATAAAAAGATCATAACATTTATGTTAAAAAAACATTTCTTATAAATGGTTATGTGTGTTCTCATATATGCCAGTGGGTTAACTATTTGTCAAAGTTAAAACAACGGCATATGAAGTTTTACTTTCAATTTTTTTCTTTCTTCATCGAATATAAAATCTCGGATTCATAAATAAATGCTTGTAACCACTTGACATAGATGATCTTGACATTTGCACTAACACATGGTACTTTCCAATGTTTTTTCTTTACATATATGGTTAGTTTTTTAGGTATACAAAGATTCTGAGCCTCTATATTTAGTATCAATGTATTTACAATCATTTAATAAAATATTAACTATTAGATTAATCTAATAAATTTTAATGAGTCCACGTCAGAATAATTGTATTATACTAAACCTCACAACTGCCGCACCTTACTATATGTATTTGATAACATTGAAATAAAAAATAAAAAATTCAAATCAAGCAGCAACCACCTCTCTCCTCAACCCAGCCCCCACACTGCCAACCAATTGCTGACCCTTACTCTCTTTTCCTCTCACACGTGCACATAGGTCGACTTGGTTTAATTTGCAGGTTTAATAGTAGTAATTGTGCGAATTATTTTTCATTTATTTGCAGATTTGTTAAGGGGGAGAGAGAGAGAGAGAGAGAGAGAGAGAGAAGTGGGAGGTGGGTTAAGTGTTGCAGCCATGGATGGCTGGGGAGCTGCTGCAAGGGGGATAGGAGGCTGGGTTGAAGAGTTGATGCTTGCTGAGACATTTTATTTTTGTTATTGTTATGATATTTTTAATATTTTATTTCAAAGGTATTTTATTTTTTTTGAGATACATCGATAAGGGGGAGGGGGCACACTCTCTGTGGGATTCGAAGGTGGGTCATGGGGGGAGGGGGGAGCACCTCAACCACTGAGGGAACCCGAGGACCCTATTCCAAAGGTATTTTAAAGAAAAAGTATTAGATACACATATAAGGTGTAAAGAGATGTTGATGTGGACTGATTAAAATACATTAGATTAACTTAATAGTTAACATCTACTTAATGCATGTAAGAGCAGCTCCAGCGCTGCTATCAAACTGGGCAAAAGGCTCCCCTGGCAAGCTCAATATGGCTCTAGCGCAGGAAATCCAGTCCGGACAAGGCATGGGACCCACCAGCCTAAGCAAGCCCACAGGCAGAAATTGACTGGGCTGTTGCCTGCGGGCTGTTGATATCAGCATGACGTTAGCAGCTGATTTTCAATTTTTTTTTTACTGTTGGACCCACCAGCCCACATTGCCCAATGGTTACAAGCCACGTGGCTTCTCCAGGAGCCTCTGATCAAAAAATCTTGCACAATCCAACGGTTGTCCAATTTTTGGCTAAAAAAAATTGAAAAAAATATCAAAAATTTTTAAAAAAAATATAAAAAAATTCTGGAAATTTTTCTATACATACCTACCAATATTATTCACTTTCCACACCAATTTTAATTTCAAAATTTTATCCGAAAATATTATCTTGATTTTTAGGTGAGAATTTTACGATAAATATTAACACTTGGGAAACGAAAATCTTATCCGAAAAGCTTATCAAAATCAATGGTTTAAGTATAAAAAATAAAAAATAAATTTAAGTGAATAGTAATTGCCTTAGACTTTGCCCTCATGGATGGAACCACAAATAGCCCTTGCCCTAGACTTAGCCCTTATGGGTGAAGATACTCTAAATGCATCGATGCTAAATATAAAGGCTCGGGATCTGTAAACGAATTAGTTTTGAAAAAAGTCCTTATCTAGGCAGCCCATTGTTTACCTCATATGATCCGGAGAAACACCTTGGAAGAAGACCTTCGTTTTACTAGGATCCACACTAGATTCCACCCATCTAGCCCATGTCGTCAAAGCTTTCTCATAGGCCTTCATGCGATCAATGTCGTTGTGTGCATTATTCACACCATATCGAACTTCTGCCCACCTGTATTCCATTAATTTACTAGTTCTAAAAATAACTTGATGAAGCGAAAAAAAAAAGAAAAAACAAAACAAAATTGTAACACATACGGTTGTTTTCTTCCAGAATGAAGCCACCAATGCCATGTATTGAAGACCAAGACATCAAAGGTTCTCCAATAACTTCCATTTTGAATTGAGTCAAGCATAAGAACACGCCCATTGCTCTCATTCACAACATCTACCAGAAAGGCATTGCGGGACAGAACGATCGAAACGTCGTATGCCTACAAATTAATGCAAGTTGAGCATGAGCATGTTGTCGTTCCCAATTTCATGTACCATTTGGAGATCCTAATTAGGTATTAAATGCATGGTTTAGAAGGAAATTAAGGCAGGCAGCCTTACTGGAAACTTGAATGTGGAGACACCTCCAACCTTGGACAAGGTGTAGTTGGCTTCTGGCACTGATTTATGAAGCAAACATGTGAGAGACTGCCATTGGTTCATGCTCAATGAGTCCCCTACAAATAGGATGCGCTTCCCTCTAAATCTTCCCAAAAAGCTTCTTCCATCGAACCTACGTATATACATTGTCCCCAAAAAATTTTATAAAAAAAAAAAAGAAAAAAAAAAAAAGAAGAGAGAGAAAAGAACAATGGCAAGAAGACTCAATTACCTTGGTAAATCGCATGAAGTGGGCTGCCATCTGTACTTGAGATACTCATTATCTGGTCTACCATTCTTTTGGCAATCAAACTCCTTCAAAATGAAGGGACAGTCTGTTGAAATGTAGAGAGGGTAGGACCTATCGTACACCCATTCTCCATGGAAAAGGTCACACCCAGACCCAGCATTGTTTACTTGTTCCCTCACCCAGTATTGACTCACCACACCCCCTATCTGGTACAACAGAGGAAATAATATTAATGCTACAGAAAATATAGAAGAAGCAGCCATGTGTCAGAACTCAGAAGAAGGTGGTAGCTGAAAATATTATTACTTTGGTGAGTTTAAATAGTGCACACTGTGCTTCTTATAAGTCTAATTTCTGTTCTTAATTGATTGATTTAGTCATTAAGGGCTTGAATTATTAACTTTACTTTTCTGAAAGACATTAGATTAAAATATTCTCGTTAAGGGTTTCATTTAGGCGAAGATTCCTTTTCTTGTCTTAAAATGTGGAGTTCGACTAATCATTTAATAGCATAACATGTTAGACATCAGACACGACAACATTTACCCTTTATATTTCTTTTTTTCCCAAACTATAACCTTCATTCAAGACAAAGCCTAATTGATTATGAGATATTGGTCTTTGCAAGTGGCAAAGACAGTGGCTGTGCCCTGATTGGTTTAGGCGTATAAAGGAACTTCTTGTTTGGATTGTTGCAAGTTTTGAGTGGCTTTTCATCACCCGCAAATGATAAGGTTGGAGGCTAGCTACCTTCCCAATCCGTAACATTTTTCTTTTCTCCTTTTTCTTTATAGTTGGTATTTTGATTAGATCGATCCAACCTCTCCAAGCAGCTCCAAAATGGATGTATCAATCAAGACGCCAAGTTCAGAAACATTGAAATAAATAAAAAAACAAAGAAAACACAATGAATTATACAGTAATTTTCCTATTGTTTCACGGTTGTCAAAAAATAAAGGAAAAAAAAATCAAAAGTTACAGAAGAAAGTGCAAAAAAACTTGGACCATTTCTCAATTTATGAGTGTCATCCTTGCGCAGGGGCCATGCTAATCTTCTCTGTATCATTCCAATTTTATCAGATGTCCTGAAGGGACGAGCTTTGGTGTTGAAAAGCTCTATATAAAAGTTTCATTCATAGAACGGTATTCCGATATGAGATTCATGTTTCCTAGTTCTTAATCAAGTCAAGATTCCTTCCTGCTTTAATAGTCTGGCTGGCCCAAGTCTAAGACAAACTCCCGTCCTTTATCACTTGGGCCTTTCTTTGCTCATTCAATCCAAAAATTAAGGCCCAGAAACAACCCCATTTGCCATATATCTGAAAATGGCCGTTAATTTTTTATTAACACGATTTCGAAGACAACTGGTACATTCCAAAATTATATAATTAATTGACAAGCTCTGTGGCTTGTTTCTGTTTTAAATTATTTATAACCTTTTTATATATCTTTTAAAAAAAAAATTTGAAGTATCTTTTTTGAATGTAAAGTTTTTTAATCCCTACGAAATTTGGTAAATATGACGATTACAAAGAAAATGTTAACATATGATAGATTTCAGAACCTATGGTCATGGACCACATAAATATGTTCACTCTTGGAGGTTATTAACCAATGTGATTGAGCATATGCAGAGCACAATTTGTGTCCACATCAATAAAAACAAGAAATCTTACACATGCATGTGAGCGTTATTTTCAGGCAGAAAAGAATGGAGTGGTGTGATAAAAATGTGGAGAATATTATTCGTCTGGCTTTTTTTTTTAAAAAAACAAACAATACTGTAAATTATAAGGGAATAGGGTTTCATACACATGCCATGGAAATTCAAACTTGAGACAACTAATCTACACGTCAAGGCCCTTTTCTATTAGGTTAGATCCCGTTGACAGTATTTATTTGTTTTTTAAACACTTTTTTAGTGTTGCTTTTGATATATTAAAGACTTATTTATTGTAGTGTCCTATGAAACTATGGTCAAATCCTACATTTCCCCCTTCCCCAGAAGTCGATGGAGAAGAAGAGATTTTTTTATTATTAAAATTTCCTTTTTTTAATATATATATATATATATATATATATAATATTAAACAAGTAATTACATTATTTAATTATATTTTTAACTTTTATTAATATTTTATTTCACTTAAGCAAAAAAAAAAAAGTGGGTCATACACATTACATGTCATCACTTGTGATGAAAAGATTAAAATAGTCCTGCTACGTCATCAAAATTTATAAAATTATGAATGGAGATGACGGTAGGGGGCAAATTGGATCACCAAGCCTTGGTTAAGAGGTCAGGATGGACCACTTCGACTTTTGAAAGACAAAGTAAAATTTGACCATAATTTCAAGAAGCACTACATTAAATAAACCTATATTAAACTTTAAAGTAAATGTAAGTAGGAGCATAATTAGAACTTTCTTAACGGTGGTTGATAAAAAGTATAATTTTACAAGATGATCCCGAGAGGAGCCTAGCAAGACTGTTTTGAGCGTCCAAATTTATAGCTCAAAAATGGATCCTCACTTTTCAGGTCCAAATCTATATCACCTTAGACTAGGGCTCGTCAATGGGCCGGGCCCGGCCCAAATTTAATGGGCTTGGGCCGGGCCGGTTTTAAAGATGAGAGAGAAAATATCAGGCTGGGCCGGGCCGGGTTTTTTTAGAAAATTCAAAGCCCAAGCCCGACCCATGAGCCGAGCTTGAGAAAGCCCATCGGGCCGGGCCGGGCTAAAAACCAACGGGCCCTGCTTCATTAAAAAAAAATCTTAAACTTAATCATAAGGGCATTTTAGTCCAAATTTGATATTAAACTCACTTAATTCCAATATTTTCACATCAAACCAAATTCATAAAACACCCAATAAAGTCATACAACTTATAAGATTTTCCACAAAAATAATAAAACCAAGTATTATTTTTGAGGTTATTACATAATTAGATCGCAATACGTTTTAAGAAATAATTTTAAAAAATAATAAGTATCTAAAAAATATTTTTATAAAGGATGGTATGAATAAATATGCAAATATTTGGTGATGTGTTCAAGAAAAGCATGATTATATTTGGTGATACGATTATGTTTCGTGATATGATTATATTTGGTGATGTGATATGTTGTTCATCTTACTTAATATATATATATATATATAATTGTTGAACTAATAATTGACACAAATTAATGTGCTAATCATCCAATTATAAACTAGGAATAAGTAAATAAAAGTAAATGAAATGAAACACATTATATATGTGATTTAAGTGATATAATCATAAACCTAAGCTCTTATTTATACATAATTATATATGTATGCGGGCCTAATGGGCCGGGTTTTTGTGGGTCGGCCGGGCCGGACTTTCTTGGGCTTAATCGGGCCGGGCCTATGAGCCGGGCCGGACTTCAGACACCCAAGCCCAAGCCTAGCCCAGCCCAAGGCGGGCCGAGCCATCTCAAAGCCCATAAAGGGCTGGGCCGGGCTTTTTTTCAATGGACCGAGCAGGCCCCCATCGACCCATGAGCCCGCGGGCCAAATGATGAGGCCTACCTTAGACCCAACCCAAGTCAAAGGGGCCTAGTATTTGAGAATGCACCTAGACAAAATATAAACCCAATTGGGCGGTCTGTTTGAACTGAGAGAAATACCAAGTACACCTTTTGTTTTGTCCAATGAAATGAAATTTTTTTTTTTTAAATCGAAAAAAACGTAAGACTTTGTGAAAGAAATTACTAGGATAAAAAAGAAAAAGCTGGATATGGTTATCTAGATTGTTTATGCGAGAATGTAAAGAAATATTTCACATTAAAAAGTTGCGTGATCTTATATGAACTTATATAAATTTTGATTATTTATTGCCAATTCGTTTTCGGGTAAAACTTCAACTTTCTACACTTTATATGCAAAGTGGTTGAATAATTGATAGATTATTATTATTATTTTTTGGAAGTGGATGGATAGGAATACAAATTATGTAGAGATTATGAACCGCAATTACATACTCAATTTTGGAAATATTATAGGGTTTCTTGAATCCAAAAAATTAGTTGGTTTTTCTTTGTATGAGAGCTGCATATAGAAGTTGATTCCAAGTATCAGGAACTCCGGCCAGACACCAGTGGCTGCAGTCCATGTCCCTGTGACCGCCGTGACCATACACAGACGGATGGCCATCCTTTCTTAGTTGTGAAAGGGTTGTGACGTTAAGCAAATAAGCTGGCTTTGACATAGAATGCAGCACTCTTTCTACTACAAGCTCTGCTGGATGTGAACCTGCTGGATACTGATGCCCAACCACTGGTCGCATTTGTCCCTCACAATGTTTTGCAGTTGGCTCCCCCCAATCACCTCCACTAATTAACCAAACATTAATACAAAGGTTAATTGGGGAATAAAATGTTGCAGAAAAATGTTATAAAACAGGTGAGCACATGTAATTATAAGAAAAAGTAAATAAGGTCATGCGGTAATTGTCATATCAAAGATGTGATAGGATGTAAATGTGGGTTAAAACAGTTGTTAGATAAATGGCATTGTAACAATAATTAATCGATAAAGGACATTTAAATCATAAAAATAAATGATTATATCCGATGATCATTTGAGTTACTGACATTTAATCTCTACTATGAAAAAAAAGAGTCAACTTTTTTATGATGTTAAGCTATAACTAGCAATGTGATAGATGCAAGGATGCGGAACCATTAAATAAGAATTTGTCTCATAAGTGGTTCAAATTCATAGTCTTAAAACATAAGATAACATAGTTTTATGTTGTGAATATATGTCTCAATCAATGTGTATATAGACAAGGCCAAGGAAGTCTTACTTATTATGATCTGGGGAAACACCTTGGAAGAAGACTCTTGTTTTTTTGGGGTCCAAATTGGTGTCAATCCATCTAGCCCAAGTGTTGAGCCCCTTCTTATACGCAACCAACCGATCCATGTCTTTATACAGGCGGTTTCCTTCTTGAATTAGATCCCAACTGCAACACATGACAGTCATTGAATACAACAATGTTTAGTTAATTGCTTACGACAAAGGCAAAATAAATTGGAAATTTTTGTTTGGGCCATCTTTAGAAGGAAAATTTGTGCGAAACGAGAATACCACTGTTTTGCTATTCTCAACCAATCACAAATTCTCACGTGAAAAAGTCACGCATGACATACCGTGCTTGATCAAAAATAGAAAAACAGTGCTATCTCCATTTTACAGAAGTGTTTCTCTAACTTTAGGGTATTGGAATTAATTTTGATCTTACGGTTGCTTCCTTCCACTGTGAAGCCACCAATGCCATGTGTTGAAGATCAAGAAGTCAATTCCCTTCCACATTTTCCCACTTTCAATAGAGTCAAGTTTAAGAACTCGCCCAGCTTTTGTTGCTATAATATCAACCAGAAACGCATTCCTAGAGAACATGACCTTCACATTGTATGCCTGCAGGTTGTGGAACAATACTGCAAATATTGAAGTTATTCTAGGATATTTAATAATCTTATTCATCATATTCTCCTTAGTATCTCTTATGTGACAAAATATTGTTTATGTAAAAGTGCATAAATTTGGTGAGCTTAACATTATTGTTTTCGATTCGTAGAGAGATTGGACCCGCTCTAATAGGTGGGTGGATCCACATTAGTTTTATTCCCACCATATGCTCACCAATGTGATTCATATATATGAACGGTTTGTCTAAGGCTTTATCATATACCTTCCTGTTGTTAAGTGCTGATGTTGACAGGCTATGGTTTAGGAAGATAGATATAATAAAACTAAGGCATATTGTATATGCAAACCAACGTTGGTTTGATTGGTTGCTCTTCCAGTTCATGTATTAAGCTTTACCTACCAAAAACAGCTGGTAGAGATATGCATTATAAAAGCATAATTGTCATCATTCGCATTATTAACTTGAAGACTCAAAAAAAAAAAAAAACAATGTTAGATGCAGTGTCCTTGTAGAGAAAATTAATTATACGAGACTCGAAAAATAATGTTGGTCTAGTTGAAGATAATCATCTCTATTGTTTATGCGAGACTCACAAAATACTAATTAATCTATGTATTAGTGTCAAATGCAGTGCACTCGTATGAAAAACTAATTATAAACGCACGAACAAAAAGTAAAAAGAAGGTAAAATTGAGAGGTATAATTAGTCTTACAGGGAATGTGAATGTGGATAGCCCTCCTATCCTGAACAGTTTATATGGGGTTTGTGGGTTGGCTGTATGAAGCATACAAGTGAGTGACTGCCATTGATTCAAGCTCAGTGAGTCCCCAACAAACATGATGCTCTTTCCTCTAAATCTTTGCAAGAAATCTTGACCGTTGAACCTACATGGATAAGTTTTATCCAATCATATGATACTAAGCTCCAATTGAGGAAAACCCCTTCAATATTTTTCTGCTTGTTGTAATTGAAATAATATCAAAGAAAAATAGTCTTAAATTTGAGGACAAAATGCATGAAAGCAACCCATCGACAACCCTATCTCTATATGTGAGTTAGCATAGCATAGATGGGATCGGAGAGCGGCCAACAGAAAAACCATATACAGAACCATTTGCTTCATAAAAGAAAATGATCCATTTGAAAGAGAAGTAGAGATTAAAGCAGCAAAGGCTAGTCATGGGTGTATTTACCTTGTTAAGCTGCAACCAGTGGGCTGCCATCGATATTTAAGATAATATTTGTCTGGACGACCATTCTTTAGGCAATCGAATTCCTTCTCTATGAAGGAGCATTTTGCTGAATTATACAGAGGATATGATGCATCATAAACCCACTTTCCTTGGAAAATATCACATCCTTTAGTGGAAGTTACATCTCCATGTACATGGTGCAGAAGAGAGAGCACAATAACAAGTGTGCTAATGCCAAAAATATCCATGAGAGAGAGAGAGAGAGAGAGAGAGAGAGAGAGAGAGAGAGAGAGAGAGAGAGAGAGAGAGAGAGAGAGAGAGAGGTTGGAGACTCTCACAATGTATGTGACTGAGGAGGTTGAAATTCATGTATATATAATAATTACATATGTGACTGAGGGAGTTGATAATACAAAGACTACCTACTTGAGATGATTTCATCAATCCCGTCCTAAAATACGGCTTTGCACTCTAAACTCATAAGAAAAAGGAACCGAAAATAAATTCGTAAACTTGTGAAAGGATTTTATAGTTAGTTACAATTGCGTACAAAGTACTACCAATTTTGGTTCTTAAGCACCCAATTTGCATGTGTAAGGTATATATAAAGAAACTATGTATAGAGTCAGTCAGGGAGTTTTTATATTTAAAAAATAGTCCAAATTTAACTCCCAAATTCATAAATGTCAATTTTTAAAAAATCTTTTAAATATAATCAAAAACTCACTTAAATTGGCCCAAATACCCTCTAAATTATAACTCAGTTACACCTAAAAGCTAAAAGCATAAAAACAAAATTGAATTCGTCAACTCAATCATGCTTATGAATCTTACCATAAAAATGACAATGTAATTACCAAAAAGAAGAAGAAAAGGAAAAGTCAATCTTTTCATAAATCTAGGCAATACAAATCATCTCTGTGGCTAAGGCTTGAATTGGTGGGTTTTCTCATCAACTTTTTAGAGAGCATTTGGGACAATTTAAGTGAGTTTTTGGTTATATTTGAAAGTTTTTTTAAAAACTGATATTTATAAATTTGGGAGTTAAATTTTGGCTATTTTTTATAAAAACACGTCAGTCATGCCATCATACTAGAGTAATCATCCAATACTAATAAGGGAAAATATATATGAAAAAACCAAAATTTTAAGGGATATTGTTGATGAAAGATAGAATATATACAAGATATTTTTGTACGGGCCCATATACCCACAACAAGACTACATCATCACAAGATATCGAACTCATCACAAATATATATGGTCCTCGCCATCCATGTGAGTTGACCATGAGACCCTCCTCCAACCAAGTGGAGACAAATACCACTAGACCAAGGTCTAGTTGGTAAAATTTAAGGGATATTAAATGGGTACTTTTTTTTTTGTGGCTGATAATGAGTTAATTTTTTTTTTCTCTAATACAATAGTCTAAACTACTGAAGGGTTTCTCACACACACTATCAAGATGTTATGGGGATTCGAACTTGAAACCACTAGTCAGAAAATAAAAACTTTTTTTTTACTGGACTAAAACACACCAATATAAGACACAAAAGTTTCACTTGAGAAAACATATTCACGAATTATAAATTTTTATTATTGAAAGAAAAGTGTAAACAAGAGAGAACCGAGAAAAGTTTCAGTCGTGGACCTCCTTGGGGGGTCGGTGACCTCCATCCTTCTTCTCGTCCTCTGCCCTCTCCTCCTTACCCTCCTAGACCTTCCCCTCCCCTATTCACTTCTGATCCTCACTCATCGCCTTTGGCGCTTCCACCTTATTTGATGGTTGTTTGGCTGTCTAGTGACGTCTGAGTTTGTTGTATGTTTCTAGTCCCTACTTTTATTTTCTACTTGTGAAAGTTAAAAAGTGGTAGTTATAGTTGTAGTTGGGTGCGGTGGTTACTGATCGCCAAAACAAATGCCAATTTCCAGCTGAAACCCACATTCGTCCTATATATCAACTATCACAATCATGATTGCCGGACCTTTTGTTAGTGGGGCAAAAAACCGTGTCTTTTGTTATGTTTTCTACTAATGTCATTACCGGACCTTGAAATTTGACATTGCGTAATGTTTTTTTTATGAAGCAGTGGGGATAAACCCCAAGAAACCAACAACTGACATTGCGTAATTGAGACATCATAATTTGGACATTTATGAGTCTTAGGACCCTAACACTGTCATGCTCTTTAGCAATCGCACATGGCAGAAAAAAAATGGCAAAAGAGAAACACCTTTGCTCATACTCAAACCATATATACTGATTGGCTGTCCATAATCCAAATAACAAGCTTTGTAGAAAAACCATAACCCGATCCCATCAAAACAATTTTTTTTTATTATAAAAAAAACAGCGAAAACGATATACTGACAAGAATATGGGGCCAACATTGACCTCTGAATCTTTCCTACATTTAAGAAATTCCTCTCGCCAGCCTCTGCTTCAGTCAAATTAACATATTTTCTTAGACAAATCAAGCTTCCAGTGTAACTGAATACATTGACGGGTATAAGATCCGTCGTATTGCTCATTGAGGAACATCCAACTTGTACAGCCCTAATGCTACAACGATCGACATTAAGAAGACAATATTCTTTAATGTCGACCAAGACTCGTCTCTGAAAAATATGCCATGCTCCCAAGCCTTATCGAACAAGGAGTCAGCCATCGTTCGTTCGTCATAAAAAAGATCAAGATAGATGTCTACGCGCTGTACTTTTTTTCTTAACAACTAACATTTTCCTAACTTTTTATCAGCCATATCTCAATAAGTTATTGAATTTGATCCAATAATTTAAATCTTCTTTGCAATTTTGCTTCTACTTTAAAAAAAAAAAAAAGAGCTTAATGTCACAAAATGTTCCTAAGATTTACAAAACTATTAGATTGCATTATTAATATTTTTTTGTGTCATTCGTGGTCCTCAAAGTTAGTATGTGTGATCACAAATGGTACCTGTCGTTAGGTTCCGTCAAAAACTACTTTAGTTTGCTGACGTGACATATATATATTACAAAACATCCCTGAGATTCACACACCTATCACAAATGGTCCTTGTGAAAAAAATTTAATTTTTAATTTAAAATTCATAAAATTTTGGTTTTCTTTTTTAAATGTTATGAATTTAAAATTATTTAAAAATATGTATTGTATTTTAAATACACATAACACTATATTATTGGAGATGTTGACTCCACATATATGTCACATCAACAAACTAATGGAGTTTTTAAAAAATAATTAAAATTCATAAAACTTAAACTGGAAAAACCAAGGCTTTAGGGTTCATAAATGGTCTTCAAAGTTAAAATATTCTATAAATGGTTTTTTCATTTTTCATTTTAAAATTATTTTAAAAAGACTTCATTAGTTTGTTGATGTGGCATATATGTGGATCCCATATCTTAAAAAATATAGCGTCACATGTATTTAAAAGGGTGCATTTTTGCTCACCACCTTAACCTTGAGTGTACCCTCACCACCCCTTTGAAAAGTTGACACATGTTCATGGGTTTAATTGCAATTAATTCTTTATTTTTTTTATTTGATAACATTATTATGAGAGAGAAACAATACTTCAATAAGATTTTTCTTGATTTACCCTTATTAACCTAGCAAAACTTTTCACTTTTCTAAATTAATTAACAACTACCCAAATAAATAATTGGCAATTGGCTTTATATCCCGTGCTTTAATATGAATATCAATTCACAGGCTTCAATACTTTGAAGAACACACCCAGATACTTTGAATCCCAATTGATTTTAGTTAACTCCTTTTATACACGCCCAAAAGTTACACTGCTCTTCAATTGCAAGCTTCGTCCATTTGTTCAGTGAAAGATAGGTAATAATCCATGTTGCTTTTTTTTTCTTCTTTTTTTTAGTACTTTGTATTGCTTGATTATTTTTTATACTTTGGTGATTGCTTTGCATTATTTAGTTTTTTTAGTCCATGATGTTGGTATCGTCTTTACTGGAGAATCAAGACTAGCACAGAAAGGAATGATAGAATGAACCGTATTGCAGAGCAAGAGGAATGAGACAATGAAGGGCACTATTGCAAAGCTTGGTTCCTTCATCATTTTTGGAATTTCTGCAACTCCAAAATATTTTGCTCCTATGGAGTAAGCTTTATTCAGAATAATAAAACCAGAATTAATTAGTCCAGAACTTGCAACGTTAAAATTAATTGGTTGGAAACTTGCAACATTATAATTAACTCATCGGTTGAAGAAAGAAAACAGGTTCAAGATATTGCAACGTAATAATATATTGAAGAGCAGTGTAACTTTTGGGCGTATATAAAAGGAGTTAACTAAAGCCAATTAAGATTCAAAGTATCTGGGTTTGTTCTTCAAAGTATTGAAGCCTGTGAATTGATATTCATATTAAAGCACGGGACATAAAGCCAATTGCCAATTATTTATTTGGGTAGTTGTTAATTAATTTTAAAAAGTTGAAAGTTTGCTAGGTTAATAAGGGTAAATCAGAAAAAATCTTATTGAAGTATTGTTTCTCTCTCATAATAATGTTATCAAATAAATAAAAAAAATAAAGAATTAACTATAGTTAAACCCATGAACATGTGTCAACTTTTGAGAGGGGTGGTGAGGGTACACCTAGGGTTAAGGTGGTGAGCAAAAATGCACCCTATTTAAAATACAATATATATACTTGCCTTTCTACACTCGCTTTCACGCCTGCAAGAAGCTTTTTTTAAAATAATTTAAATTTATTTTAGAATTAAAAAAGATAATGGATAGTTGTGTTCCATGAAAAATGTGAATTTACCATATTATCCTCATTTAATTAATAATTTCAATTCTTAATGTTTGCATTAATCAAAGGCATTTTCTGGTATTTTGAATGTTTTACCATTCTTTGTCTTTTGTTTTATATATATAGATTTTTTTTAAAATTTAAAAAGAAAACCAAAATTTTATAAATTTTAAATTAAAAAATTAAAAAATTTCACAATGGCCATTTGTGATAGGTGCGTGAACTTCAGGGATGTTTTATGATATATATGCCACGTTAGCAAACTAATGGAGTTTTTGACGGAATCTAACGGTATAGACCATTTGTGATTACACATACTAACCTTGAGGACCACGAATGACACAAAAAAAACATTAATAATGCAATCTAATAGTTTCGTAAACCTTAGGGACGTTTTGTGATATTAAGCCTAAAAAAATGGACAACTTAACTTACAAATAGGAGCAATAAACATGATTTTTATTTTTGGTTAGACATACAAAACCAATTTGTTCGTGAGTTCTTACTTAGTTAAGATTTTTTGTTCCTTACTATGTTAAGATTTTGGTTACTTATACCCATTTATCTAGTCCTATTATAATTGATATTTATTTCCTATTGTAATTTATATTTATTTTCTATTGTAATTTAGATTTATTTCTTATTTTATTTAGGGTTGTACTTCTTTATAAATACCTCAATATTGGACAAGAATAAGGATATGAGCATATATGAGCATACTTTGTTTGACTCAATTATTATGGAAAGGAATTAATAACAAACTTTGAATTACATACAAAAGTAATGATTAAACGATAGTAGATGGTGTTAAGAGAAATTATAGAATAGTATGGATGTACCACATCAGCCTGTGATACTCCCATTCAAATATTGCCATGTGTCCATTTTAAAGTAGAAATTAAACTCTTTTTTACAGCTGGATTTATTTCATAATTTTTATCTTATGAAATAAAATTAGAAAATTGAAAAACTTAAGAAAAAGAGAATTCCCAACAGCAACCCCTCCCGAACCCAACACCTCTAATCCCAAAAACATGCCATGACCGCCACCCATCTCCCTTCCTCTTCCTCTTCCTCTTCCTCTTCCTTCTTCCTTTTCCTTTCAACCCTTATAGTAATTGTAGGTAATGAAGTTTAAAGAGAAGTAGAGAAAACTAGTATTGATGATTATGATGACGATGATGATGAAATGGAATAGTGGAAGCGTTGGTGTTTGTGTTAATGGTTGGGAAATGTTAGAGTGAATACAAAACAGAGAGACCCTTTGAGAGAATTGTTGTATTGTATTGATTGAAGTAATTGTTACCAAGGAGTTACAGTATTGGGCACCATAAATCAACTGGGAAACTTTACAATTACATGTACAGCAGCCAAAAAATTAACGCGCTGGTCAGTTAAAAGTGGCACCAGAAATCAACATCTGAAATTCTTTCATGGTTCTGAAATTGTCTTCGATCACGACATTCTTTTCCATCTCAGAGAGGGCAAGCCGAGCAGCTTCTCTATCTCTTTGGCGTTGCTTCTTGATCATGTCATTAGCTTTGGAAATCTCAGTAGCTCTGAACTTGGCAATCTTGGCTTCAGCTTCAACATTATTATGTGTAATAGTAGAATGATCAATATCCTGCTGTGCCTTGACGATGGTAGATGCAAACCTGGACTTTAACATAGCAACCCGAACAGCCCTTGCCGGTGACAGATCAAGATCACCACCATCATGCACTCGCACTTGATGATCAAGAGAAGGAGAATGATCATCTACTAGCAGTACCGATTTAGACAACGTCGTCAAGTGGCTAGAACGTTGGGATACTGATGAAACGACATTAAGACAAGTACTATTAGCAGTAAATTTACCACGATCACCAACTTGAACTTCATCATCAATATTCGACGTCACCCTCCTCCTCTTCTTGTTTTGAATTGGCTCGGATGATCGTCCACGCTTTAGCACAGATGGTTGTCCACCAGGATTCACAGGAGAGAGTGGTCGAGGACGAGGAGGAAACGAATTCTGGCAAGCTCTATGTTGTACTTGATGACGTTTTTCCTCCCCATCACCAGATGATGAGAGATTATTAAACCTACCATTGCAGATACTCTCACACCTTCTTCCGGACCAAGTCTTCGCCATTAACTCTTTCTGTGTCTTTCTTGATGATGATAAAAAGGAAACCCTAAGTCACCAACTTGATAGAAACCCTAAAGAGAAATACAAAACGCTCGATTTCAGACAGACTGGCTAGCTAATGGATACCAAAGATCTATCCACTACTTAGAGAAACCCCTCTAACAGTAGGAAAAGTATTGTTTCTTTCAGGGCCTTTGCTTTACTTGCGCTCTAATTAACTAAGAATAATCCAATCAATTATTTTAATAAATAAATTTTTTTTTTTCTGAAATCTAATAAAAGATTCCGTGTATCTCAAGCCACTGTTACAGCTGAGGGCATGTTAGTTTATTGCTTTATTATTTTTGTTAGATATTTACTGATCTTTTGCATCGTTTAGGGCACAAAAAGAAATAAGAAAATTATGACTATTACGTACTTTGCTAGCTAGCACGTATTTAGGTGGATATGTCGGGATAGATCTTCATCTCATTCTTTGTCGTGCTTATCATCACATCTCATTATATTCAAAAAAGAATAATTTTTCCTTTATTTTTGGAGTTTTCTTCTTCTCAAAATTTAGTGATGGATTGAGGTGAAATGAGCAAAAAATCTTAATTACGCTTCCATAATACATAGATATAATATTTTTAAAAACTAATTTTATGATATATATAAGAGATATTTATTCATATCTTAGCACTAGTGATATAGATAAACTATACACTATTTACTTTCTATAATCAAACCAATATCATGTAAAATACTAGTTTCTGTTTTTCTAATTTTATTTATTAAAATACAATTCATTCATTTAATTGATGTGGCATATGATATGGATAGAAATGTGGGATAATAATGTGGTAAGTGTAGCATTACTCTAAAAAAAACCCAAAAAAGGGCAGCTGTCCCTATTAAATTTAATTTTGATTATTAAATTACTTTGATGCCGTTTGAGTTTATTGGGTTTTTTTTAATGAGGTTTCGGGGTTGGGCTTGTTTTAAGAAATCAATGGCAATTTTGTAATTTGTAGGAAGTTCGAAGCCTCGTTGTTATGTTGTAAATGGACTTTGGGTGTGTTTCTAAAATTCAGTTCATGTAGAATTTTTATTTTATTTTTATTTTTATTTTTATAATTTGGGCCATTGTATTTAGTATAATAGTAAATCTCCCTAAAAAAATCAAACGAAAAGTTCAATAAACTTTATAGTTATGGGTTTTTGACATTCAAACTCAATTAAAGTTCTATAGTTTGTAAAGAAAAAAGAAAAAAAAAAGTGTAATATCAGTTAGACTTAACATGAGGTCGTCAATGGGGTCTAGTCTAGAGGAAAATGACATTTCTTGCAAACCAGTGGTCCCAAGTTCGAACCCTAATAGCACCTTGACAGTGTATGTGAGAAAACACCCTCCCAATATCGCTTTTATAAAAACAAAAAACAAAAATTTAACATGAGGTCTAACAAATTAAGATTATGATGAATTGCATCACATACTTCATTTCGCAAACATTATTTGATTTTTCATTATTGTATGTCGGTTATATTAAAGCAATCGACTCATTGACATATCGTATTCTTAACTCTTTTTTCCATCCTTATCACTTGGACTAAACCCGAGGGCTTAAATTTTATTTGATTTTCCAAATCCACATAATTAATTAGTTGGTTTTTCTTTGTGTGAGAGCTGCATATAGAAGCACATTCCAAGTATCAGGAACTCCGGCCAGACACCAGTGGCTGCAGTCCATGTCCTTGTGACCGCCATGAGACCATACACAGATGGATGCCCATCTATTCTTAGTTGTGAAAGAGTTGTGACATTTAGCAGATGAACAGGGCTTTTCATAGAACGCAGCACTCTTTCTACTACTAGCTGTGCTCGATGTGAACCTCTGGTTACTGATGCCCAACCATTGGTGTTGTTTGTCCCTCACATCGCTTTGAAGTTGGCTCTCCCCAATCACTTCCACTGAAAAAACATTACATATATAACCAAATTTGGTGCAAGTGTGCGCCAGTCACGTGCTACAATCTAGGTGCATTAATAATACTACGTTAGCATGTCATATGGTGTTACATAAGTGCAAATAAAATAAAAATATAAAAAAATATTACTCCATAGAGCTAGGTAATTGAATATGCATCATTTCATGGGCAAAAATATGACCCTAACCAAGCCCACCAAAATTATCCTACAAAATGTTTCCTTATGCATACAAACCGTACACCATCTCTTACCATATATCTTCTTTTTTTTTTGGGTCAAAGGTAGGAAGAGGGAAGGGTATTTACTCACACACACTGGTGTCTAAGGATCTAAGACTACTAATCTTAGTCCAATCATACCTCTTACCATATATCTAAATATGCTATGTAATCATTTTTTTCATATGTATTATACATTTAAGTAAGAGTTCTTCTGATTAATTCAGATTGCTAAGATGTATATACATGAGTAGAACCAAAGTCTTACTTATTATGATCTGGGGGAACACCCTGAAAGAAAACTCTTGTTTTTGTTGTGTCCAAATTGTTGTCGATCCATCTTGCCCATGTCTTGAGCCCTTTTTCATATGCAACCAAGCGATCCATATCTTTGAACATACGGTCCCCTTCTTGAATAAGATCCTAACTGCAACACATATATATACATACATCATTGTATCATTTGCTTATATATATGGCCAATACACAATAAATTGCAAATATTTCGACAATTTTGAAAGAATAGGCATCGGAATATTATCGATCTTACGGTTGCTTCCTTCCAATGTGAAGCCACCAATGCCATGAGTTGAAGATCAAGACATCAATTTCCTTCCACATTTTCCCACTTTCAATAGAGTCAAGTTTAAGAACTCGGCCAGCAGTTGTGGCTATTGTATCAACCAGAAATGCATTTCGAGAGATCATGACCTTGATTTTGTATGCCTGCCAGTTGTGGAACAATATGGTAATTAAATTACTCAAGTTCCATGATAAAATGGTCTGCTTATTGAAGCAACTGACTAATTATTTTAGGATCGATCATTAATAATCAACGAATAATCTTACATAAATTACAATTTTTTTATTTTTATACAAGCGATATTGGGGAGGGGGGAATCCAACCTATGACCTCATATACATAAATCACACTCTTTGATATCATATAGTGATGTCACTTGCTTAGTGAATTATTAATTAATTGGTAAATGTAGACCTAATTAATGAAGAATTTCATAAAAACAAAGGTGGAAATTAAGAGGTAGTTAATGAGTCTCACTGGGAATGTGAATGTAGATAGCCCTCCAGTCTTGAACAGTTTATATTGGGCATGTGGGTTTGATGTATGAAGCATACAAGTGAGCGACAGCCATTGGTTCAAACTCAGTGAATCCCCAACAAACATGATGCTCTTCCCTCTAAATCTTTTCAAGAAATCTCCACCGTTGAAACTACATCAAGTCTCAATTCAATCATATCAAAATGGTAGGATCCGGTTGAGAAAATCCCTTTCAGTTTCTTGCTTGTTAAATGTTTTTTGGGGTGCTTCGTTTTCTTTTTGTTAATGTTACAGTAATCAAAGATGGAAATGATTGGGTAGATGGAAAAGGTAAGTACTACTTAGATTGTTTTCTGGAAGCTAGGCGAGGAAGACCACCATGTTACGTAACCTTAATTGTTTTTTCACATTAAGCTGAAACACCGTCAGTTTGAATTTTAAACCTTGAATATTCAGTAAAACTATGCAATCAATCACTAATGAATTTCATAAATATAAGTCTCAGACTCTGAAACCTGATTCACTCTCCCATCCCAGCCCACTAAACCTAATTTGAGCTACCACCTGATAAAAATTTCACATAATGAAACTTTATTTAAATGAATCATTTGTTTGGGATATAAAGAATGCCTAATTTTGAGTAAGAGCTGCATAAAGAAGAACATTCCAAGTATCAGGAACTCCAGCTAAACACCAATGACTGCAGTCCATGCCCCGGTGCCCGCCAAGGCCGTAGACAGATGGGTGCCCATCTTTTCTAAGTTGTGAAAGAGTTGTAACATCCAGCAAATGGACTGTCTTTGACATGCTACGTAACACTTTCTCTACTACTTCCTCTGCTGGATGTGCTTTTCCTGGATAATCTGGACCTGGAAGTGGTTTTGATTGGGCATTGCAGTTTATTGCCTTAGGATCACTCCACTCTGTTGCACTGATGCAAACAACATTGAGTTTGATTAGAAACTATCACAAACTAGGTTGAATATTTCTTGTTTTACAAAAGGGCGGTAAATATATAGAAATAAGAACACAAGTATTAAGAGATCTCATTGAAGAAGTAATAATAGGTGAAGCTTCCTTCGAACTAATGTATGCTTTAGAAACGAATGGATTGGAGTTGAGTCCAAGGTAGTCTTTTTGAGATTAACCGTTCTAGACGGGACTTGTAAGATACAATATGTTGGATTATTGTCCAATTTAGTAAGTTTAGTATTCATAAATTCACCAAACATCGGTCAAGACATTAATTCAATTTAGTTGAAATAGTCCACATTAGGCCGAACCACCAAACCCAGTAATTATGCATTGAGAATATTTTATAGCACGAAATTATTAATGAAGCAAAGGTGTAGAAATCTTTGAATATTGACTACGATTAACAGATTGTAAGATATACTTACTTGCTGTGATCTGGAGAAACACCTTGGAAGAAGACCTTGGTTTTGTTGGGATCCACATTGGAATTTACCCAACTAGCCCAAGTGTTCAGTGCCTTCTCATATGCAACCAAGCGATTCATGTCCGTGTAAGTTTGTTTCCCCACTCGAATCAAATCCCATCTGCAACATATTAAAAAAAACAAAAAAACAAAAACAAAAGCACAATTACTTGAACAAGATAGAGAAAGAGAGGCAACCAAAAGCTCAAGGAATGAATAAACCAAATTGAAGAAAGTCAAATACGGGTCCTACGGTTGCTTTCTTCCGGTGTGAAGCCACCAATGCCACGTGTTGAAGATCAATACGTCGATTCCCAACCACAGTTCCTCATCCTGAGTTGAGATTGAGTCAAGCTTGAGGACTCGGCCACCAGGTGAGGCTACGATATCCACAATAAAGGCATTGCGGGAGAACAACACTTTAAGATTGTATTCCTGCATCAAATGTGGATTAGGCCAGTTGGTTAGGTCAGTGAGCCCACTGCTTAAATTTGTACCGAAATTTGAATTTCCCCTTTCTATAAATTAGATTAATTTAAACTATCTTTCAATTGACAATCGTCATATAAATTTAACAAAACAAATCCGTCATGTAGTACAAATCATAAAACGCAATTTCTTTTTTTAGATTTAATCTTTTGCTAACTAAAAGTTAAAAGAACTTTTTTACTTTATTATTTTTCAAATTTGGTACCAATTAAAAATCAATCTTCCTAGTTTCACATGGACAGCAATCATTGTCATACGGACCAAAGTGCAACAAACATAAATATCATTTGGGAACTGACCAAGCAACGTCATATATGGGAAGAAAATCACCAGTTGTCAAATTACAAGAATAAAAGATTTTAGAACAGCTGTTTGGATATCTAATCTAGATTATAATTAGGTTTAAATTGAGAGATATAGTGATAAGCTCACCGGAAACGTGAATGTGGAGAGCCCTCCAGTCCTGACCAATGTGTACTTGGCCTTTGGAACAGCTGTATGAAGCATGCAAGTAAGTGACTGCCATTGGTTCAAGCTCAACGAGTCCCCAATGAACATGATGCTTTTCCCTCTAAATTCCGTCAAAATTCGACTACCATCGAATCTGGATCATCAAAGTTTTATACACAGATCAATAAAGTTGACGGTAGATTTACAAAGATGTGTAAGTTTCATGATTTGGGTAATGCTCTCTTGTCATAAATCTAATCATGTTACGTTACAAAAATGTCAATCAAAATCGCACATTTAAACATAATTTCAAATGACTAATTTGGCAATTACGTCTTATTTTCATGCTCAAAGTAAGAAAAATAATCTACTCGAGTTCATATGGAAACATTTTGTAATATTGCATTTACTTAAAAACCTCTATAACTTTGAATTATGGATTATCATGTGTCAAAGAGTTTTACTTGTGCATGCATCAACATACCAAATATACAGATACAATTTGACCATGGTCCTCATATTTACTTGGTGTTGATTACAACTTGTATGAAAGTATGAAAAGAACCCAGGTGCATTCCATTTAGAATGTCAAATGCTAACCACCAATCTCAAATATGTTTGGTAATAATGATGAAATAGGCAAACCCAAATACCACACACACAAACAGAGAGAAAAAATAGGTAACCCAAATATCTAGAAAAAGAAAATAACCTTGACAATAATAATTGAAGATGATAAAGACAAAAAAAATGTAGAAAATTAGGAGAAGTTGACTAAAAGTCTATGAGGTAGAGCCACAAGTTGTTCAACTCCCAAACAAGCATGTGATTCCAGCCTGGCTAATCAAACACTTGACTGAAATCATATATATATATATATATATTGAGTTTTAGTTGATGATTTCTCAAATAAGTTTTATTTGAGGGATTTCTCAATAGAAGGGGATTGTTTATATATGTATACAGTGACAGAGCCAGGATTTCACATTAGAGGGATCCTTTCACAAAATTTTAAAAAATAATTTGAATAGGAGCGTTAGAGCGCTAACCGCTTAATAAGTTAATTCGACACTACCTACTCGTTTTGGCCACTTGATAATATCATTTAATAAATTAATAATATATACATTCATTACAATCATAATTGTAATGAATTATTTATTTATTTTTAGAAACATGAATTTCTTATTTTAAATTTGTCTACATTATTAAAGACTGAACTTAATAATTTATATTCCAACATAAAGAAGAATAAAAATCTCAACACTAAGAGGTACCCAACTCAATGAACTCATAACATTGCAAAAGACTCGTGAAGATTTAAAAGAACAAAAAAAAGGGGTATTTTTCACAGCAAATAATGCATCCAAGAAAGCTATTAAGGACATCCAGTGATTAGACAACGAAGCAATTTGTAGCAAGAGATTTTTCACTGTCATCATTATCTAGTCACATATAGGGTTACTAATTCACTAATGTTATAACACGTGTATATAATTCTTAATAATATTTTCCAAGTCAATAAAATATCTATTATATTATAACATGTGAATTAATGACACCACGTAGCAAAAGATAGTGAAACTCAAACATTTCTCATTCAGAGCTAGTCACGCCTATAACATTGGGAGATAGACCATGAAAGGAAAATTTTAAAAATGGCAACTCAAAAATCATGACCAATAAGATTCTAAATATCATATGTCAAACAGTTTGGCATGTGAAATCTCTTATTGCCAAACAGTTTGGCGCCGGCACAATATGTAAATTTTCAAACTATCAATCTAAACCATTGGTCCAAGAGAATATTTCTTGAATGTGTGTGTTCTAAATTGACACTTCCGCGACGTAAAATGTCGAATATCTAGAAACGTATGTACATATGATATGCATGATGTAGAATGGTATACTTACTTTGGTAAGTTGCAGGCAGAGGGCTGCCATCTATATTTTAGATAGCCTTTGTCCGGGCGGCCGTTCTTTATGCAATCAAACTCGTTTTCGATGAAGGGACAGCTAGGCGCGGCATAAAGAGGATATGAATCATCAAAAACCCAATTGCCATGAGAAACATCACAGCCGTTGATATCACTTCCTACAAGCCCTCCATGAACTGGTTGATACAGAACAGAAAGCACAAGCAGTGCTATTGTTGTAGCACCAACTGCAAAAGCATCCATGAGATCAGAGAAAGAGAGATTAGAAGGTTGGTGCAACTCACAGGGTATATAGGCACATATAATATAATGCAATAATGTGCATGTATATGATAAATGCATGGAATTAATTAATTATTTTCCTTGTGGTTGCAAGTAAATCTTTCATAATCAGAAGGGAAATTATGAGATTGGAATTTGGTCTTTCCACGCATATATGGATAGATAATGACATAAAGAGATTACTGATGTGTGTGTGTGTGCGCTTGTGAGAGAGAGAGAGAGAGAGAGAGAGGCTGAGAGAAGATGCGAGATAGGCTGAGAGGAGAGGAGGAGAGGGAGTTTCAAAGTAGTTTGGTTTGGTGGAGAGAGAGAGAGAGAGAGGAACATTTTCTAGGTTGGTTCTGGTGGGGTCACAGCCACCAAAGGTTTAGGCGAAATATTAAGGTTACTTCTAGCTGTGGGTGGCCAATTGTTTATGCTAATGACTGACAACGATTAAAATATAAGCGATAACATATTTAATTTTATTGTACTCATATATAATGTCGACAAACAATAGTAACCAAGTGTGACCAGACTTTTCACATATTATAATTACTAAATGACGTAGTGTGAGGTGATGACCTCGTTAAGTTCAATTTAAAAATTTCTAAGAAGGCGTTTAGTGGGAAAAAGGATTTGAGAATGGAAAATCATTTCCACTTCTATGTTTGGTAAGTTCTGCGACATGGAAAAAAAAAAAGGGAAAGAAAAGTGTTTCCAATAGTGATGCTTTAATAAATAGCTTGATTTTATTCTTCTATTTTCAGTTATGCCGTGATTAACGAATTTGCACCATCTACATGTTATAATTGAAACCGTTCACTTTTTAGATCACAATTCATTTATGTGAAATGTGGCTTGGGAATGGGAAATCTTTTGATTTTCCATATTTGGTAAGTCTAGTCTAGGCGTAGGAAATGGTTGTTTGGTGGGAAAATAGGGGTGAAAATGAAACCCTCCAACTCCCATGGGTTTTATTTTCCTTTCCCATCGGAAATTAAGGCCAACATGTACATTTTCCATGGTCATTTTGTTCCTATTAACAATTTTGAATTACAATATAGCATTCAATGCATTTTTTTTAAATAAAATATGGCTCTAATAAAATAGAATAATGCTACTCTTACCACATTTATATACCACATTCTCATACCACCTTATGTGGCAGATGAAGTGGACAACACATCAATTAAAATTAATTTAATATTTTCTTATCTTTTATGATTTATTAACACTTTTTAATGGGAATATTTTTGCTCACCACTTTAACCTAAGGTATACCCTCACCACCATTCTCAGTACTTGACACGTGTCAATTAGTATAACCATAGTTAACTCTTTACTTTGTATTTATGGAATCATGGTTATGTCAATAGACACGTGTCAAATAATGAGAAGGGTGGTGAGGGTACACCTTAGGTTAAAGTGGTGAGCAAAAATGCTCCCCTTTTTTATTGATGTGATTGTCCACTTCATTGCCACATAAGGTGGTATGAAAATGTGGGATATAAATGTGGTAAGTGTAGCATTATTCAATAAAATATTGCTTTTAATTGATTGATAGTATCATATCATGCATTATTGAGTGCAATTAATATTTTCTTTTTGCTTTTAATTGACAAAACTGTGCTGAAGAACAAACTGATTGAGCAATGACAACCAAGGAACATGGCATAGGATGGCACGGATGTTGTATTAGCAAGGAAATACAGATGTTGTAGCAGTAGGTAGAATTGGTTGTATAATGTGTATTTATTAATGATTTATTGGAATATGAAAAGGAATTTCAATTTTGAATTATGTTTGTGTAAATCTAGCGGGAGAATATTCGCTTCTAGATCCTTCAATCTTCGATCTTCCTTCTCTCTCTTCCTCGATTCCTGTAAAAAAAACCGGAGTAAATAGACCAGACCCAGGGGGTGTTGGCCAAAGGCCCTCCGATGCCTAAGTTAGTTTGAGTGTTTGTAGGAAAACAATAGCTAACAAAAGGGTACGGAGTTGTATGTATGGTGTGAACCGGGCTGCCGGAGCCATGTGCTGTGGCCGGAGTTGTGTGGAGAAAATGTGGAGAGTGAAGAGGGAGAGAGCTTCGGGTATTAGGAGTAGGTTTTTTGAAATACCTTGAATAATGAATGAAGTCATCTATTTATTGGAGCCTTGGGGCTAGGGTTTCATAGAGAATAAACTCTTATTAGGAGGAGTTTATTATTTATAGTAAATTGAGCTTAGACCCATAAAATTCATTTTAAATCATCTACAATCATTTCCTTTAGTTTTCTATTTAAAATACCCAATTTTTTTAAATAATACCCGAGGACTAGGATCCAACTAAGCAAGTTACCAAATATAACTTAAAATATGATTTATTGTATTTTTAAGATTCCAAAACTACCCATATTTATAAGTTAATGTGTTATGGGGGGGTGTAACTAATGACACCCGTTAAATTTGGAAATATCTCCAAATAGATGTAATGGATGTAGGAACTTTTTTTTTTTTTTTTTTTTTGTTGTTGAGAAATTCTATAATTGCATTCATAATTCAGCCAAAAAAGTCACTAGCCACAAAAGGGCCATTACAATAACGGAGCGGTCTAATATCAAAATTAAGACAATCTGGTGTGTCTCCACTAACGATCATGCAGGATCGAAGAAACTCTAGCATAGGCATCCTAACTAAGATTGCAAATTCAGAATAATAAAAAAGAGATAAAGCTTGAAAAAACTAAGTCATAACAAGACAAATAAAACTCTCACAAAGGAGAGATGAAAAGCTCCCACGAAGGAGAGATGAAAAACTCTCACAAAAGGATAGATGAAAACTACAAAGAGAACCTAAAGAGTCTCTGCAACTTATTCCAAACATAAAGAAATTGCAAAAAAATGGTGGTGGAGATCTGACGCCGAAATGCAGGAGAAGATCCGACGCTGAACCGCAGCCGCCTATAATGGTTGGATGAAAATCATAACAAAACTAAGACAAATAGGGAAAACCATTTGTATCTGAAAATGGGGGAAGAGGTGAAAGGAGGAAGAGAAGAGGGGAGAGGGGAGAAGAACAATGGCTTCCTCCCCTCTCAAAGTGGAAAAGGCTCTAAGAGTGTTTTTTGGGAGAAATGAGGCTAGAGTTTTTTAGAGATCTGACGATATCAAGCACATTAATGTCAAATACTTGTTGATGATGTAGGAACTAATTTAGAAACTTATTTGAAATTAAATATTAAATTCCACATTAAAGTATTAGTGTTGAAGGAAAATGTGATCCTCCTAATATAATTTCACCACCACTAATTAAATAACGGGGTTTTATTATTTTAGGTTCGACCCATTCGAGACGCAAGTCTCTTAATTACAATCCCTTGCTTCAAGGGAACACCCTTTGATTCCATCATAAAGAAACAGAACGTTTGTGTTTGATTTTGCAACTGCTCCCAAGTCCAACCTCAGGATGCCTACGTATCCCTTGCGGGAATCAAGCCACTCGTAGTTCAAAGAATCGCAATGAATAAATGACTCATTGCGAGGGAAATTTGATTTGAATTGTATTGAGAAGTGTTTGAGTGAATTTAGCTGAATAAACCAGGGATTCGATATGGGATTGCATTTGGGATGGTTGCATCTAGATTGAATCTCTAGATTGCCTACGTACCCTTTCAAAGGGATCAAACCAACGTAGTTCGGAATTTGGAAATTAAAGGGTAAGTGTGGCCCACTAATTGAGAATTTCTGTTTGAGAGACTTGGATTTAATCTCATTAGAGTTTTCATGGGTAGATGACCCATGGAAAATTGGATGGTTTTGTACCACTTTCGTTGTTGTCAATGTCCAAGAAAAATAATGAGTAATTTTAATTATCCCATTAATTTTTCCTAAACATTGACAATTGCGTTTGGGGATTTTCATAGGTAGATGACCTATGGGAAAAATTGAAAATTAATGGATAAGTGTGGCCCACTAATTAAGAATTTGTATTTGAGAGATTTAGAATTAATCTCAATGAAATTTGCATGGGTAGATGACCCATGGGAAATATTGGAAATTAATGGGTAAGTGTAACCCACTAATTGAGAACTTGAATTTGAGAGATTTGAATTTAATCTCATTGAAATTTGCATGGGTAGATGACCCATGAAAAATTGAATGGTTTTGTACCACTTTTCTGGTTGTCAATGTCCAAGAAAAATAATGAGCAATTTTGATGAACCCACTAATTCTCTACGATTGACATTTGCATTTGTATCCATGCATGATTTGGAGGATTTGAGATTAATGGGCTATTGTGGTTGATAAGCCCGTTAATCCATATTGATGCTCATTTCGTATCTTTTGAGAGTGAGCTCAATGCTTGTAGCACGACCAATCATTTATTTGGAATGGAGTCATGGACACAGTATGGTTGAGTCGCTTGGCACTCCTTTTTGAATAGCTTCTTTGCCACAGTGGTTGATTCCCACATTTCTTAGTGTGGCTTTTGAAGTGGTTTTGTACCCCTTGACATCTGGTGTGGTTTTGTGCTACTTGAGTCTTCACTTGACGTTGAGTCTTCACTTGACGATTTGAGAATTAATGGGCATTTTTGGAATTTAAGCCCATAATCCATCATCTGCGGACTTCAGGAATTGGAGACTCAAAGGAAATCTCAAACAAAGTGGCTGACGCCATTTGACTTTTCGTCCCTTATTTCGGTGCGAGTCTTCCTCTTCGTTTATTTGTTGTTGCCATGTGCAGCACCAAGCCAATCCCTCTTTCGTCTTTCTTTGGTTTTGACTTGTTTTTTTTTTTTTGTTTTTGGTTTGCTGCACAACACCAAGCTGCCAACAAAACGTGGCTATCCTTTTTTTTCATTTTTGTTTGTTTGTTGTTGCTATGTGCAACAACACCCAGCTGCCAAAACGTGGCTGCCTTCAACAACTTTTTTTTTTAGTTCATCGTGTCTGTATGCACAAATGCTGTTTCGTGTCTGTATAGCAACATCAGTGGTTTGAACAAGTTGGTTGTCTTGAGCCTTTCCTCCACCCCATATGACGAGTAGCATTTCTTGACTTCCACAAGTCTGCAAAGGGAACTAGCCTTTTTCTTGATGGTGGATCATTGTTATCACAAAAAAAATGATATTTGTGTGCCTTATCCAGCTGGTTCTTTTCGGCTTGGTGCCAAAAGTAAATGCCTTTTAATTTGATCAAGACACCCAAGGGATAGAAATCCTTCTCCAAGTGAAGTATGGATTAAACTCCTTATTGATTCGGAACTGGTGGATCATCCAGTGAAGTAAACTTCTTGTCCACATAGGATTGGGTTGTCTTCCTTATAAAAAGGAAAACATGTGTGCACCAGCAAACAGCCACAAAACGAAAGTCTTAACATTATTCTTCGTTTGCTTCTCCAGACCAGCACATAGCTTTGCTCAAGCCACCTGTTGCACCATCAAACAGAAGAGGATTTCACGTGGTAACCCACATGCCATTCCTTAGTTCTTCTCTTTTATTTGATTGAACTAACTAAAATTTTTTTTGGCATGGGCAGCAATAGCAGTAGCAATTGAAGAGCCTCCAATTAATTGGATGCTTTCGGGCTGACTTGGAACCAAAAGAGACAACTTCTCTTATTGTCCTTTGTGTGCTGTAACCTTCCCAAGGTCAATAACCCAAGACAAAGGGAAAGAGAAATCATCTTGCCTTTCACGTGGTAACCCACCCCTTGAACTCCCTTTTTTTTTCCATTGATTTTTTTCTTTTGCCTGTTTCCATGTTTCTGACCTCTTGTCTTCTCTTTTGTATGTAGAGGCTGTGCTGCCAGCTTGAAGGCTTTGGAGTTTGGTGGAGGAAACCATCTGTCATTTTGCTTCAGAAACCCAAGAAAGAACTTGTGGTACTTGCTTTGCCAGCTCCTCTTTTTTTGTTTGCTATTGCTGTACTTTTACCATTGCTCATATCCATTTCTTTTACTCAATTTCCAGTCATAATAAACCAAAGAAACATTCAAGAGGGGGAGGAGGGGCTGTGCGATACACCCCCCCTTTTTTTTATTCCATTACCTTTTTTTATGTCCCTTGTTTTGTCTCTTTGCAAACAAAACACAAGAACAAAGTCAGCCACCATTTTTTACTCCATTATTTCTTCTTCCTTACTCCTTTTTTTTTTAATCAAAGCAGACCAACAGAGGGAGGGAGGGCTGTGCGTCACAGCCCCCTTTTATTTTTTTTTTCCACTCCTCTTTGTTTTGTTTCTTTGCAGCAAAACACAAGAAGCAAACCCACCATTTTTCTTTTGCTCCATTATCTCTTCCTCCGCTGGCTCTCTTCTCCTTCTCTTTTTTTTTTTGTCTTTTTTTTTCTTTGCTGACTTGCTGGCGGCAGCTGCCCATAGGGAGGCAATTCAATTGCCGTGCGCCCCTTTTGGTTTCGGATGCTACATACAGAGATTTTACACAGGGACTTGTAATTACAAGCCTTCGCTCTTTTGATTTTGATCCCATGGTGGGTTCATCTCTACATCCATGATTTGAGGGATTCTTTGCTCCTGGAAGAGCTTATTTGGTGGTGCATGATGGAATAGACTATGCCATAAAACATGATGATTGAAATCATCATGTAAGGCAAACTTGAAAACACTGCTGGAGTTCTTTGAGCGGAGCCAAGCCTCGGAGAGATTCTTCCTTGGTTATGATGATTTCAATCATCATAGCCAAGAATTTATGTGGACCTTTTTATGATGATAGAAATCATCATGGTCAGGAACCCTTGAGTTGAATGGAACCTGAAATCTTGAGCAAAAAATCAGAAAATTGTGCCATGGAACTAATCTTTTTACCTTGAAATGGCTCTTTCCTTTCTCAAGGCTGCTTGCTAATTTTTATTCTTGCTATGACTGTTCTCCTTTCTGCTCTTTTTCTGTCCTCCTGCTGTTCTCCTCTCCTCTCTTTTCTTTTTTTTTTTCCCCTCATGTCATGCCTCTTATAGAGGCTATCTTATGATGAGTTTGAATTCCAGCTGATGACCACTTCTCAACCGAGATACTTATCTCTTGGTGTTTCAAAACCATTGAAATACATCTATTTTATTTTTAAATGTTTTTCTTGATAAGATTGCAGGGACAAAACAAATTCAATTCTAACCCAAGTCAAACTCTTGGCTAATTGCTTTTGTGCAAATTTTCCGTTCAACAGATGCCTTCTCAAGCGTTGTGCATGAAATGACTTTTTATGTGCAACGCTTGATAGCTTTTCCTTTGAACTGCGCATCCCCTGACTTTTCTTGTATTAATTAATTTTTTTTTGGTTGAAAAATTCAGGAAATGGACGCGCAAGGTCGATTCGGGTTTGAGCGAGTCTTTGATTCGCATGGTAGGGAATTTGTCTCTGGCCCCCAATATGCGAGATCACTGCCTTTGAGATCTGTGCAGCTTAATGTACCCCCTGAAGGCCGTGCAACCTGGAATACCACCGCCTCCGTAAATTCGGGGTATCTTGAATTCAAACCCCACGCAGAAGATAAGGTGATTTCAGTATGCCAAACGCATCGTGCTGTGTTTACCGCACATTGTTTGGAGGATGTGAATAATGAAGTGGATGGAGACATGAAATTCCAAATCAAAGATCTTCCCACACGTGATGATTTTTACCCCGCTTTGCATAGAATGATCAAGAGTAAGTTGGAGTGGGGGCCCCAGTATTAGTTCTATGGCCGAGCCACTTTTGAAATTGGCATTGCGGAGTGGACAAAATGCGTTATGTGTGACTTTGGAGACATATTGCATAAGGCAAAAATATATGGTGCCGTAGCAATTTCCCGATATCCTTACGAGTGTTGCCCAAATATATGGAGAGCATTTTGTGAATTATGGGGGCCCTTGTGCAACACCTTTCATCATGGCAATGGTGAGATGGGGATTTCTCTCTATGACATGAAAGTCATTTGTGGGTTGCCAATCTTGGGAGATGTCCAGTATGAGGAATTTATTCCCCAAAATAAAGACTTGCAACAAAATGGAGTATATCCTCCGACTATCACTGAACTTTTGAAGATCCACTCCCAATTATGTATTTATCATAATCAGTCTACCGTCAGCTGGGCCCAATGGATTGGGCACTTTTATCGGGCGAAGATTATTTATAAGGCCTTTGGGAATGGCAAGAGGAAACCTCAAGATCAACTTTTAAGGGCTCCCGAAATCACTTTACGTATTTCAAAGGAAGGGAGGTTGGCTGC
The DNA here is from genome assembly GCF_000346465.2 of Prunus persica. Lineage (NCBI taxonomy): Eukaryota > Viridiplantae > Streptophyta > Magnoliopsida > Rosales > Rosaceae > Prunus > Prunus persica. The sequence goes on from NC_034011.1 coordinate 8,693,056, forward strand.
ATTCTTGGCACTTTGGTTGAGTAGATTTGTGTTACCTTCCGTGGATCGCAACGTCAGACCTGAAACTTTTCATATGGCATGTTTGATGGCACAAGGGGTCAGAGTTTCACTTGCACCACCTGTTTTGGGGTATATTTACCATGGTCTTGGAGAAATTGCCACTCACCCAGAAGGTCCCAGCTTGTCAAGTGCTTCCTTCCCAATTCATTATGTTATCGGTTGGTTAGGCGAACATATTCCAGGATTGTACCTACCACAAACTGACAAGGAATTTGTCAACGACTACCCTTTTTTGGTGAGGTACGCGGGTGTTAAGCCAAAAGGTTTTAGGCTTAATCATGCCAGAATTATATTCCGTAGCGACAAAGAATTAATCTATCGCCCAACCACGTTTACTGAAGATGAAGGCCGTTCCTTTGCTGACAAGAAGGATCTATCAGACAGAAAATTTGAATTTCTAGTTTGCACACGTTATGCACTTTTGCCGGTGAGGGTGAACAACAATCTTTGGTTGGAACCATACTACTCGAATAGATTCGCATGTCAATTTGGTTTTGACCAAGGTGTCCCTTCGAACAAGCTTTCCTTTAGCGTTCGTGACAGGTGCAAGTGTGGCATGGAGGATTTAGCCATAGCACAAATCACTTTACTTAGAAGAGATACCACAGCTAGATTTTATATCCCACGCTCTACTCGTGTTGGAGTTTGCACTTGGTGGTATTGCAAATGGTGGATGGGGTCATCAGCACCATATATGGGATTATCTGTCGCTAGAATTTTCTTGCCTTCTAGAAAACACCTCGAAAGGCACGATAATATTTTTATTGTTAGGCCGGAGAATCAAGGCCCCACAAGTTGTCAAAAAGAGGTCTCCAACAAACGTCATTCTTCGCGTAGTGACAACAACAAGAGTCCAAAACGAATTCGAAGCCAGAATCTTGACCATCCAGTTGATGAGGGAGTCAGTTCCTCCCATGCAGATGCTGCTACTCTTATCGGAGACTTGGTTTTCCCCATGAATGACGGGCCATCCGAACAAGGTAGTACCACGAACTTCCCAAGTGAAGCAGATGATGCTCAAGAAGTGAGCAATGAACCGAATGCTACAGTCGTTGCTCCTGATGTGAGTAATGATCCAAATGAGACAGATGATATTGTTGAAGATGACTGCCCCTTGCCATTGGTAGAATATTTGCCCTCCTCACCTTATGTGAAGAATTTCATTCACCGCATTCTTGGTCCAAGTGTGGCTCCACGTAGGCGAAGGTTCATTGCTGAGGAAATGCAAGACATCTTTGATAGAATTTCTTTTTCCAAATCACCTATAGACCTACTAGCTCACCGTGATCATATTTTGGGGGCACTTGGTCTCTTGCGACCTATGATTAATACCCTTGAATCAGGCCAGGATGAGTTTCAAGAATTTGAAACGACTATCCAACACATTTTCGAGTTGGCCACTTCATTTTCCAAGAACGTTGCCTTTGTGGGAGAATATGCCCATCTAGATGTTGACCGCATCAATGCTTTGATCACCCAATATGAGCAGTGCTTCGCTACCATAAAAACCATGAGCGTGCATCTAATAGAACTTAATAGTGAGCTTGCTGATGTGAATGCCACAGTGGTTGATGTTGAAAAGGCAGAGAAGGAAGCTGAAGAGGCGGCAAGACGAGCTCATGAAATGCGACAACAGTTTGAATCAAAGACAAGTGCCCTTAAAGAACGTGCAAAAGGTTTGCAGCAATCTTTAGACCAACAATTCGAAAAGGAAATTGGGCTTCGACAAGCTAGAATTGATGCCAATGAAGCAATGCTCCCAAAACTCATAGAGGCACGGAACTTAGGCTTCACGCAAGAGAAAGAAATTCGCCAGTTAGTTAGCTCATTGATTTCCCTTTGCAGTAGAGTGGAGCAGACTCCTTTTTCCATTTTATTTTCTTCTTCTTTTTTTTTACCTCTTAGTTATTGTAAACTCATTCGTCCACCTTAACTAGTATTGAATGAAATTTTTTTTTTTTTTTTTGTATACATACTCATGCTAATTTTTTGAGCACTTATATCATTTAGCAAATTTGCCGCATACAAAACTTGACTGGATGATAGGGTTTTTTTTTTTTGGTGGTTTACGACTGCACTCAGCTTTTTTTACTTTTTTTTTTTTAAAAAAAAAAAAAAGCTAAGTTGCCTACGTACCCTATAAAGGGATCAAGCCATACGTAGTTCACCCCTTGATTCTCAGGGGAAGAAAGGGACAAATGGATTTTGTGGCCGCATCTAGTGGCAAGACTAGACTGCCTACGTACCCCTTTTGAGGGATCAAGCCGCCGTAGTTCCTTTCCTTGGACTGCCCTCTCGGGTTTTCAGCCCACGAAGGTTTTTTTTTTTTTTTTTTTTTTTTTTAAGCTCTAACTTTTGCTTGGACCACCCTTTTGGGTTTTCAGTCCAACGAGCTTTTTTTCTCACCATCAGGCATAAAACTTCTTGACGAATTTCCCATTCACACAAGGGTATACGCACTTGCCTTCGGCGTTTGACAACTCATAGGCACCCCTGGAGAAAACCTTAGTAATGACGTAGGGCCCCTCCCACTTGGGTTCAAACTTACCGTGCATTTTCCTGGTAATGACAAATGGTCTTCGGACAGTTAAAACCAAATCTCCAATTGAGAAAGATCTGAACTTAACTTTTCTATTGAATGCCCCTGCAACCTGAGCTTGATATATTTCGAGCTTTTGTTGAGCTGCCAGTCTTTTCTCATCGAGGGCTTCCAGCTCTGCCAGTCTCACATATGCGTTTTCGTCGGGGTTTGTCAGCTGTAGAGCTACCCTTAACGATGGCAATTGGACTTCTAACGGTAGAACAGCCTCGGAGCCAAACACCAAATTGTAGGGTGTACATCCTGTTGAATTGCGTATGGTCGTCCTATAAGCCCATAATGCTTCAGGAAGGCGCTCATGCCAGTCTCTTTTATTTCCTGAGACCGTCTTCTTTAGGATGTTGCACAGTACCTTATTGAAAGCTTCAGCTTGACCGTTTGACGACGGATTGTAACTCGTGGAAAACGAGTGTTGAAATCTATACTTCTCGCACAACTTGGTCATGGACTTGCACTTGAAATATAATGCATTGTCGGATATTATCTTCGATGGAACCCCATAACGGTAGATGATATGATTCCTTATGAAGTTTGTAACATCGTCTGCTCGTATCTCCTTTAAAGGAATCGCTTCAGCCCATTTAGAGAAGTAATCGGTCGCGGCCAAGATGTACTGATGTTGACGTGATGACTTAGGCTTTATCATGCCAATAACATCTAATCCCCAAGCTTCAAATGGCCAAGACAAAGTAGTCGGATGTAATTGTTGGGGTGGCTGGTGAATAAAGTCTCCATGTAACTGGCAATCTTTGCATGTGGTTGCAAATTTCATTGAGTCTTGGATCATTGTTGGCCAGTAATAACCCAATCTCTTCAGTTGGTTTGAGAGTTTTGGACCAGCTTGATGAGCACCGCAAGTGCCAGCATGAGTATCATGAAGGGCCTTAGTTGAGTCTTGTTTCGACAAACACCTTAACAACATACCATCAAATGATCTTTTGTACAAGGTGTCATTTAGGTACAGAAATCGAGTGGCTCTGCGTCGGACTTCAGCCTTTTTCCTTGAGTCATTTGGCAACTTGCCTTGTCGGAGATACTCGATTATGGGATGGCGCCAATCAAGATCATCTGGTTCCCCCTCACATTCGAAAGCCGTAATGACGTTTGAATCAACAACTTCTTCAATTCTCTCTATAGCTGGGGGTAGTAAGTAACGTTCCCCAACAGTGATTTGGATATCCCTTTCATCAGGTAGTGTTAACGATGCAGCCAAATTAGCTAGTGCATCAGCTTTATCATTTTCCGATCTCGGGATGTGGCTAACATGGATGTCTTGAAACTGTGACATGAGATACTTTGCCCTTTCATGGTATGGGACGAGAGTAGTATTTCTGACTGCGTATTGGCCATTCAACTGTCTAACGACTAACTGTGAATCACCGTATGCTTGCAAATAATCAATATGCATCTCGAGAGCAATTTCAAGGCCAATGATGAGTGCCTCATATTCTGCCACATTATTTGAACATAAAGCTAGTAAAGAGAATGAGTATGGGATAAAGCCCCCAGACGGCGTGATGAACACTACTCCTGCCCCAGCTCCTTTTCCTCTTGCTGCTGCCCCATTAAAATATAACTGCCATATAAGTGCTTCTGTCATGAACACCTCTTCGTCGGGCAAATCATTAGATAACTCCATGTTGTCGGGAGTAGGATGAGCAGCCAAGAAATCAGCAAGAGCCTGCCCTTTGATTGCCTTTTGTGGCACAAACTTTATCTCGAACTCGGAGAGAAGGAGAGACCACTTGGCTATTCGCCCAGAGAGCACAGGCTTGGACATTAAATATCGGAGTGGATCTACCTTGGAAATCAAAATGACTCTATGAGAGAGGATGTAGTGTCGTAGTTTCTGTACAGCGAACACCAAAGCGAGGTAGACCTTTTCGATCGGGGTGTAATTTTGTTCTGCCCCTACGAGAGTTCTACTCAAGTAATATAACGCATTTTCCTTTCCATCCTCGTTGTGTTGGGCGAGCAATGCACCTAATGAGCGTTCTAATGCCGCAATGTATAGGATTAAAGGCTTCCCTTTGATTGGCGCCATTAGAACTGGCGGATTTAACAGGTATTGTTTAATGCTTTCCAAAGCACTTTGGCATGCTTGATCCCATATAAACGGAACATCCTTCTTCATTAGCCTTGAGAATGGTTGACACCTTCCAGAGAGATTTGAGATGAATCGTCGTATGTAAGCTAGTCTTCCTTGCAGCCCCCGCAGCTCCCTTAAATTTCGAGGGGGAGGCATTTCACGGATTGCCTTGATTTTTGAGGGATCAATTTCAATTCCACGATGTCGGACGATAAAGCCAAGGAATCTACCAGAACTTACCCCAAATGCACATTTTAAGGGGTTCATTTTCAACTGGTGCTTTCGGAGTCTATCAAAAACTCGTTTTAAGTCCCTCAAATGATGTTCTCTTTTTCTGGTTTTGACAACCAAATCATCAACGTAGCATTCAATGGTATTGTGAAGCATGTCATTGAAGATTACCGTCATGGCTCTTTGGTAAGTCGCCCCTGCATTTTTCAACCCAAAAGGCATCACAGTGTAACAATATATTCCTTTTGGAGTGCGGAATGCAGTTTTCTCTTGATCCTCTGGAGCCATTTTTATTTGGTTGTAACCTGAGAATCCATCCATAAATGATAGACCACCGAAACCGGTTGTTGCGTCTACCAATAATTCTGTAATTGGGAGTGGAAACTCATCTTTTGGGCATGCATCATTGACGTCTCTATAGTCCACACATATACGTAGTGCCCCAGTTTTTTTTGAGGACTGGGACGATATTGGACAACCAGGTGGGATATTGGACCTCTCTGATAAAACCCGCGGCAATAAGCTTGTCAATCTCGATTTCTATTTGGATTGTTAGCTCTGGCCGAAAACGGCGTGGCGCTTGCTTCACCCATCGAGCCTCATCAGGTATCCCAAGTTTGTGAACTGCAACGTTTGGGTCTAAACCGGGCATGTCTTGATAACCCCATGCAAATACATCTCGGTACTCTTGCAACAGTTGTGTGTATTCTTCTAACTCTTGCGGTGTTAACAAAGCACTGACAAAGATAGGCTTTGGGTTGTCAACCGTACCGAGATTAATTTCTTGCATATCATCAATTGTGGCTTGACCTCCCTCCTCCATTTGTGGTGGAGCTGGTTGGACTATGTCGATGAATTCCTCAATATCTTGAGGACTATCATCTTGGTCCACTGTTTCTTCACAAGAGGTGCAATTGACCTGGACAAGGTCATCCTTTATTTTCACCCTTTTGATCGTTTCGCTCACAGCTTTCTCTTGACTCTTAACTTTCCATTTCCTTTTATTATGGACCTTTCCTTGTTGAGAACTGGAAGGGTTCTCCAAGCGTTGAAAGACTGAGATGCGGGCTGGTTGTCTGCCCCCTAGGCGTTTGAACACGGAGATGCGAATCGGCTTTATATTCACCTCATCTTCCCTAAACATAGCTTGTTCCATATTAGTGAGTATCTCAGGCTCGGAGGCTTCTAGATATGGCCTTCGAAGAGACACTTTGAGTCCACCACTCTCATTTTGAACTGTGAGGCCAGCATTGCTTTTCTTTGCTTTTCTGCCTTTAAGTTCTATCTTTAATGGAGCAGATGTTGTTTCTGACAATGATGCCTTTTTGTGAAAAACTACACGTTTACTTGGGCCATCGTTTTTGCCAAAAGTAGTCGAAATGACCAAACTACCCCCTAGGATAGACTGATTGATCTTACGAAGAGGACGAGTGTAACTTGCTGTCATCAGTGACTCCATTGTTTGTTTCAATGAGCTTGTTTCCTTTTCACTAGGCTCCTTTTTTGAAGTCTTGACAATTATCTTTGGCTTGGGAGCCTTTGCAGTCGGGACTTCTCCCACTTTTGAGGATGACGCACCACGAGGTTTTAGCTTCACTCGGATTACTTTTGAAGGTTTGGATACTTCTACATTTTGGGCTTTTCCTGTTTCAACAGTCGCTCTTTTCTCCTTATCAACCTTTGATAGCTGTGTAAATGAGAGACCAAGTGGGCTGTTAAACTTCGCATCAGAGTAATTTACCTCTTCCCCTTTGAATGGGTCCATGTCAGCTGAAACACTATTGACTTCCCCATCCACCAAGTATTTAAAGCACTGGTGAAGTGTAGAAGGGACTACGCCATATGTATGGAGCCATGGACGTCCTAGCAGGACGTTGTATGAAGTATCAGCCTCGATCACATGGAATAGGGCGTCTGAATATAAGTCTCCTATTTCCATTTGCAATGCGATAGAGCCCATGGCCTTTTGCCCAAGTTGATTGAACCCTTGAATAGTCAGCATAGAGGGAGACAACTGTCGGGCACTCATCCCTATAGCATGGAGCGTCTTTAATGGGATAATATTCATGGCCGAACCACAATCTAACAAGATTCGATTAATGGTTGTGCCTCCAACTTCGCCAGTGACATACAGAGGTCGATTATGGAATTTGGACCCAAGTAAAAAGTCATCTTCACCAAAGGTAATTGCTGCCAGACATGATGCACAAAACTTCGAGGTTTCAGTTGTGTGGACATCTGCTGATTCGAAACATGACTTATACAAATCTGGGTTCATTAAAGCCATTACAAGTGCCTCCCTAAGTTCCCTCGACATTTGTAAAGCATCATAGACACTTAGAGGAGCGGGGATGCGCTTAAGATGAGCTAGAATATCATACTTAACTATATGTGATTGTGATGGCTCATTTGCTTTACTAGTATCGGGCTTAGAATCCTTTGCTTTTGGAGAGGAAGGTGGAACTTCCCCTGCAACAGTTTTTCCTGACAAGAAGACCTTAATCTCTTTCGCCTTTGGCTTCTTCTCGATTTTAGAGGGATCAGCTTCCTCATTTTGTTGTGCTTTATCAGCAGATGGGATGCTTCGACCGGAGCGGAGATTAATCTCATCAACTTCTGTGTCGACCTCATATTCCTCCAAAGAAACCATGTTGCATTGAATGATTTCTTCCTCAACTTCAGATTCACTCGAGAAAAACTCAACTGGCAAAAACTCAGTGAGTGTGACAGGGACCCTTGCGGGTTGCTCATATTCATCTTCTTGGGTGATTTGAACTTTCTTTTGCACTCTCTTCTTCCTCCTCTTATTTTTCAAGGGTGGCATGCCTCGAATCTTGACACCCGGACGAGTCGTAAATCTGTGATTGGGTGGGAGATATTTAGCCATGTACTTGGCCCTTTTAACAAATGTCGTCCACCCCTCAGCAAATTCGTCGGTTGAAGAATCTTCCCAAATTTCTAGACTGGGTGCAGCCACGAGCTCATGGAGAGCAGGAATTTGAAGATCATTAGACCATGGTGCCTTCGGACAAGCATGTACGATTGTACCCCGATTGTCGGTATTAATACCTGCAATTTTCGCTCCATCTAGTAATGCAGTGATGGGTGTGAGCTTTTCTTCTATCATATTTGCCGTAGCTGAATGATGTCGGGAAGAGGAGTCTATCTCCAAGCCGCCATTGTTGAGGAGCTCTTGGATTTTGTCCTTCAGGATATAACAATCCTTGAGCGTATGACTGACAAGGCGATGATATCGACAATACCTAGGGTCATTTGTCTTGTTGGCCTCAGCAGGACGTTTTGATTCTGGCAGAGCAATAGCATTGGAGGCCAGAAGTTGGTCAAAGATTGCTTCTACATCATCATCATCAAAAGAATATTTGACCTCTTTGCGTTCTTTAAGAGTGAGCCTTTTATGTGGGTCTTTGTTTTGGCCTTTGTCATTTTTCTTTTCAGTTTTGACGAAAGTGGCCAACGACTCTCCTTTCATGGACTTCTTGTCATTTTTCTTTTCCCCAAATTGAATTTTTTGGGACGCGGACTTTTGGCGAGCAATTTGTCTTTCAACATTGCTCGCCTTTGACACCAAAGCGTCAAATGATTGGGGTTCAGCAGTGGCGACAAAAGTCGCAATGTCTGGCATGAGGTTATTGTAGCACATTTGCACTGCTGATAGCTCAGTAATTTTCTCCGGGCATTGAAGATTGAGACTCCTCCATCTCATAATAAAGTCATTAGCACTTTCCCCTGGCTTTTGGGTAGTTTGAGCTAGGTCCATGATCGAGACCTTCTTTTTAGAACTGACAAATTGTGCCAAAAATGCTTTTTGCATGTCGTCCCACGTCAAGATAGAGCGTGGCGGTAGCTGCGTATACCAAGTGAAAGCTGATCCTTTTAGGGATTGGACAAATTGACGCACCAGGAGAGCGTCTGACTGAGATGTCTCGCCACATGCTGAGTAAAAATGTGCCAGATGTTCATGGGGTGAGCTATTTATGCCATCAAATTTATCAAATATGGGCCGTTGATAACCCTTCGGGAATGGTATGGCGTCATAGTGAGAAGGGAAGGGTTTTCGATACCCTTGAACAGGAAGCGCTATGGACAATTGGAACTCACGAATCCCCTCAGCAATTAATGCCTTTATGTCGTTTGGGGAAATTGTGCTTGTAGAGCTCTCTGCTTTTTCCTCTTTTGTTTGTTGTTCATGGGTCATCGATTCATTTGTTTTGCCCCTGTCTTGCTCTCCTATGACGGCTTTCCCTTTCAACTTAGCTGATAGTAACGCTATTTCCGCGTCTTTCTCTGCTAACTTCTGCTGCATTTCCCTTCGCAAGTCTTGCATCATCTCTTGGATTAAGGGCAACTGGTCCTCAGTATTAGAAGTACCAATCATCATGACTTGCATGCTTTCCACCCCGTCATGAAGTTTGGCCCCTTGGGATACTACACAATCATTCTCTTGATTTTGAGATACGGGATCATCATAAAGAGGATTCCATTGCAAATAATCGTCCAAACGGGTTGAGTTTGGAGCAGATAACTCGGGAATAGTTATCCCCATCATGTCTCGGGATTTGGAACGAGTCAATGGACCCATGTAGGACCTTGATAGCTCCTGAGATTTCGGGACTGCCCCTTGTGATACGGGATTTTGATCCCTTGAAGCATCAGTTGTCGTCACCTTTTGCACACGCCTTCTTTGTGGATGAGGTATATTCACCACCTTCTTCTCCATGATGATGGCTTTGTTTTTACCCTTAGAAGAGCACGGGTAAACCTTTTGTGATGTGGATTCCACAGCATGGGTTTTTGGACTTGACGGAGGTTCGGCCCCTTGGACCTCAGCGTTCTCCACAGAGTCGTCCTTTGACCTTCCTCACTAGTTTCATTGGTGGAAGTCATCAGAACAGCATCTGTAGGATATAGGTCGACCGGGATTGATCCAATCATGATTCGAACCAATTGGGTAGCATTTGTCCTCTTGGAAGTCGGCACAGCCAGGGTGCTCGAGGTGTTCTTGCCTTCAGTCACAAACGGGCTTGTCCCCGAAAGCTCGGCCAAAACTGCCTCAATAGACTCCCTCTTTGCTTCTTTCTTTCTTAAAGCACGCGCAGCCCTCTTTCTTGCATTTCGGAGAGCGTTCTTGGAAGGTGCTTTCTTCAATTGGGTCTTGACAACCTTAGGAGTGACCTGAGGCTTGACCCTCTGAATGGGCTTTGGAACGGCGCACTTGATGAGGCTCTCACCAACAATGAAAGTCTTTTTGAACCCCACTCGTTTGGTGCACGCACTCCAGGTAGCTTCGATCTTGTGGAAGAAAATTGTAACTTGTGGTGCCATTGAATATGGTTTTGTTAACCTGTGGCATACACAAAAATGAAAACATTAGTCACTTTATGATTGGAGATGAAAAGGTAAATGGGTCCCACTGGGCGTGCCAAAAATTATGTTGAAGGAAAATGTGATCCTCCTAATATAATTTCACCACCACTAATTAAATAACGGGGTTTTATTATTTTAGGTTCGACCCATTCGAGACGCAAGTCTCTTAATTACAATCCCTTGCTTCAAGGGAACACCCTTTGATTCCATCATAAAGAAACAGAACGTTTGTGTTTGATTTTGCAACTGCTCCCAAGTCCAACCTCAGGATGCCTACGTATCCCTTGTGGGAATCAAGCCACTCGTAGTTCAAAGAATCGCAATGAATAAATGACTCATTGCGAGGGAAATTTGATTTGAATTGTATTGAGAAGTGTTTGAGTGAATTTAGCTGAATAAACCAGGGATTCGATATGGGATTGCATTTGGGATGGTTGCATCTAGATTGAATCTCTAGATTGCCTACGTACCCTTTCAAAGGGATCAAACCAACGTAGTTCGGAATTTGGAAATTAAAGGGTAAGTGTGGCCCACTAATTGAGAATTTCTGTTTGAGAGACTTGGATTTAATCTCATTAGAGTTTTCATGGGTAGATGACCCATGGAAAATTGGATGGTTTTGTACCACTTTCGTTGTTGTCAATGTCCAAGAAAAATAATGAGTAATTTTAATTATCCCATTAATTTTTCCTAAACATTGACAATTGCGTTTGGGGATTTTCATAGGTAGATGACCTATGGGAAAAATTGAAAATTAATGGATAAGTGTGGCCCACTAATTAAGAATTTGTATTTGAGAGATTTAGAATTAATCTCAATGAAATTTGCATGGGTAGATGACCCATGGGAAATATTGGAAATTAATGGGTAAGTGTAACCCACTAATTGAGAACTTGAATTTGAGAGATTTGAATTTAATCTCATTGAAATTTGCATGGGTAGATGACCCATGAAAAATTGAATGGTTTTGTACCACTTTTCTGGTTGTCAATGTCCAAGAAAAATAATGAGCAATTTTGATGAACCCACTAATTCTCTACGATTGACATTTGCATTTGTATCCATGCATGATTTGGAGGATTTGAGATTAATGGGCTATTGTGGTTGATAAGCCCGTTAATCCATATTGATGCTCATTTCGTATCTTTTGAGAGTGAGCTCAATGCTTGTAGCACGACCAATCATTTATTTGGAATGGAGTCATGGACACAGTATGGTTGAGTCGCTTGGCACTCCTTTTTGAATAGCTTCTTTGCCACAGTGGTTGATTCCCACATTTCTTAGTGTGGCTTTTGAAGTGGTTTTGTACCCCTTGACATCTGGTGTGGTTTTGTGCTACTTGAGTCTTCACTTGACGTTGAGTCTTCACTTGACGATTTGAGAATTAATGGGCATTTTTGGAATTTAAGCCCATAATCCATCATCTGCGGACTTCAGGAATTGGAGACTCAAAGGAAATCTCAAACAAAGTGGCTGACGCCATTTGACTTTTCGTCCCTTATTTCGGTGCGAGTCTTCCTCTTCGTTTATTTGTTGTTGCCATGTGCAGCACCAAGCCAATCCCTCTTTCGTCTTTCTTTGGTTTTGACTTGTTTTTTTTTTTTTGTTTTTGGTTTGCTGCACAACACCAAGCTGCCAACAAAACGTGGCTATCCTTTTTTTTCATTTTTGTTTGTTTGTTGTTGCTATGTGCAACAACACCCAGCTGCCAAAACGTGGCTGCCTTCAACAACTTTTTTTTTTAGTTCATCGTGTCTGTATGCACAAATGCTGTTTCGTGTCTGTATAGCAACATCAGTGGTTTGAACAAGTTGGTTGTCTTGAGCCTTTCCTCCACCCCATATGACGAGTAGCATTTCTTGACTTCCACAAGTCTGCAAAGGGAACTAGCCTTTTTCTTGATGGTGGATCATTGTTATCACAAAAAAAATGATATTTGTGTGCCTTATCCAGCTGGTTCTTTTCGGCTTGGTGCCAAAAGTAAATGCCTTTTAATTTGATCAAGACACCCAAGGGATAGAAATCCTTCTCCAAGTGAAGTATGGATTAAACTCCTTATTGATTCGGAACTGGTGGATCATCCAGTGAAGTAAACTTCTTGTCCACATAGGATTGGGTTGTCTTCCTTATAAAAAGGAAAACATGTGTGCACCAGCAAACAGCCACAAAACGAAAGTCTTAACATTATTCTTCGTTTGCTTCTCCAGACCAGCACATAGCTTTGCTCAAGCCACCTGTTGCACCATCAAACAGAAGAGGATTTCACGTGGTAACCCACATGCCATTCCTTAGTTCTTCTCTTTTATTTGATTGAACTAACTAAAATTTTTTTTGGCATGGGCAGCAATAGCAGTAGCAATTGAAGAGCCTCCAATTAATTGGATGCTTTCGGGCTGACTTGGAACCAAAAGAGACAACTTCTCTTATTGTCCTTTGTGTGCTGTAACCTTCCCAAGGTCAATAACCCAAGACAAAGGGAAAGAGAAATCATCTTGCCTTTCACGTGGTAACCCACCCCTTGAACTCCCTTTTTTTTTCCATTGATTTTTTTCTTTTGCCTGTTTCCATGTTTCTGACCTCTTGTCTTCTCTTTTGTATGTAGAGGCTGTGCTGCCAGCTTGAAGGCTTTGGAGTTTGGTGGAGGAAACCATCTGTCATTTTGCTTCAGAAACCCAAGAAAGAACTTGTGGTACTTGCTTTGCCAGCTCCTCTTTTTTTGTTTGCTATTGTTGTACTTTTACCATTGCTCATATCCATTTCTTTTACTCAATTTCCAGTCATAATAAACCAAAGAAACATTCAAGAGGGGGAGGAGGGGCTGTGCCATACAGCCCCCCTTTTTTTTATTCCATTACCTTTTTTTATGTCCCTTGTTTTGTCTCTTTGCAAACAAAACACAAGAACAAAGTCAGCCACCATTTTTTACTCCATTATTTCTTCTTCCTTACTCCTTTTTTTTTCAATCAAAGCAGACCAACAGAGGGAGGGAGGGCTGTGCGTCACAACCCCCTTTTATTTTTTTTTCCACTCCTCTTTGTTTTGTTTCTTTGCAGCAAAACACAAGAAGCAAACCCACCATTTTTCTTTTGCTCCATTATCTCTTCCTCCGCTGGCTCTCTTCTCCTTCTCTTTTTTTTTTTTGTCTTTTTTTTTCTTTGCTGACTTACTGGCGGCAGCTGCCCATAGGGAGGCAATTCAATTGCCGTGCGCCCCTTTTGGTTTCGGATGCTTCATACAGAGATTTTACACAGGGACTTGTAATTACAAGCCTTCGCTCTTTTGATTTTGATCCCATGGTGGGTTCATCTCTACATCCATGATTTGAGGGATTCTTTGCTCCTGGAAGAGCTTATTTGGTGGTGCATGATGGAATAGACTATGCCATAAAACATGATGATTGAAATCATCATGTAAGGCAAACTTGAAAACACTGCTGGAGTTCTTTGAGCGGAGCCAAGCCTCGGAGAGATTCTTCCTTGGTTATGATGATTTCAATCATCATAGCCAAGAATTTATGTGGACCTTTTTATGATGATAGAAATCATCATGGTCAGGAACCCTTGAGTTGAATGGAACCTGAAATCTTGAGCAAAAAATCAGAAAATTGTGCCATGGAACTAATCTTTTTACCTTGAAATGGCTCTTTCCTTTCTCAAGGCTGCTTGCTAATTTTTATTCTTGCTATGACTGTTCTCCTTTCTGCTCTTTTTCTGTCCTCCTGCTGTTCTCCTCTCCTCTCTTTTCTTTTTTTTTTCTCCCCTCGTGTCATGCCTCTTATAGAGGCTATCTTATGATGAGTTTGAATTCCAGCTGATGACCACTTCTCAACCGAGATACTTATCTCTTGGTGTTTCAAAACCATTGAAATACATCTATTTTATTTTTAAATGTTTTTCTTGATAAGATTGCAGGGACAGAACAAATTCAATTCTAACCCAAGTCAAACTCTTGGCTAATTGCTTTTGTGCAAATTTTCCGTTCAACAATTAGTAATCTATTTTAGGACTAGTAATCTATTGTTAAAGTAATGGTGTTTTCCTTCTATGAATTACGCTAGTAATCTATTTAAAGTATTAATAATTTAAAGTCAATATTAAATTTAGAAATTAATGTTGTTTTTTTTTTATGAATTATATGACCAGTATTCTTTTTTATTATAGTTTTATGAATAATAGTGTACATTCTAATTATGTAGAAAAATAGTTTGATATTCTATTTGTTGTTTTGTTTTTAAAACATTTTTTTAATGAACCTATTTTTTCTCCAAATATTGTACCTTTTTTTTTTCCTTTATTACTTGTTTTATGAAAAATAATTTGATCATCTTTTTATTGTTTGTTTTATGAAAACAATTTTTTTTTTTTAAATGAGCCTATTTTTTCTCTCATTTATTTATTTTTTCTAATAATGTACCTAGTAAAACAATTTACCTTAGTATAATGAACCTATTTTTATTCTCTAATAATGTACTTATTTTTTTCTCTTAAAATAATGTACCTATTTTTTTCTCTCAAAATAATGTATCTTTTTTTTCTCTCTCTAATAATGTACCTAGTAAAACAACTTACCTAGTATAATGAACCTATTTTTTTTCTCTAATAATGTATACCTAGTAAAACAATTTACCTAGTATAATGAACTTTTTTTTTTCTTCTAAATAATGTACCTATTTTCTATAAATTATTGCGTACCTATTTTTAATTTATGAAAAATGTACGGAAATTTCAATTACAAAGTAATTGACCTATTTTTGTTAATTTTTTTTGGTAAATAATATACCTATATTTTTATACGGATATATTTATATTTATATTTATATTTTTCATAAGTACATTATTGGATATGTAATTTACATAATTTTTTTTATTTGCAATTTTAAGGGGCCATATGTTAGAGGGAATGGCAACCAAAAGAAATGAGGTGATTGATATGCTATTAATAGGGAATTTTAATTACAATTATGGCAGTTAATGAAATGCTTGAACTAAATTATAAATAAAATATGAAGTCTGATGGCAAGGATGTAAAAACATAGGAATACTACGACCTCTTATATCCTACTGGTCATTTAAGTTTGAAATTGGATTTTACACATAGATTTATAGAATGATGGATATATATATCTAGGAAATAGAAATTGTAGGGACCTATATTGGACAATATTATTTACCCAAATTCATAGAGATTGAGTCAGACTTGATTATATCTCCTTATTAGGATAATATCTGAATTAATGATATTATCTTATTAAATAAAGATAATATCCTATAATTAAGATATTATCCCTATTAATTAATTGGCCAAATAAATTGGTTCAATTAATTAATTTAAGGGATAATTTTCTTTTCCACGTGGCGTGATGTGATTGAAAACGAAAATATTTGCTCCCACAAATTATTTTTTAAAAATAAAATACCATAGCCTGATTCTGATGGGCATTTTTCGAACATAAGCAAGCAATTCTACGAAAGTCAACATAAATAAAAATACAAGTCTAGCAAGTTCAATCAAATCAAATAATAAAATATTCTGTTGCTAAACTAAGGCGGCGCTTGTCCCATTCTATTTCTCCACGAGGGCTTGCTGGTGATAAACGAGTTGTTTTCTCTGCCTCGACATATTTGGAAAGCAATCACAGAAAATAAGGACCTCAATCTTCCCACTGTCAAGGTTTGTTAGTGTCTTTTCTTCCCATTAGAAACTAATTTGTGGTCTTCACTTCTCATATATATAATATTCTTAATGAACTAATAAGCTATAGAGCTTAAGCTTTGAGTATTAATTGTAAGAAGTGTGAGTGTTTTAGAGTTTGTCTCTAGAAAGTGAGAAAAAGTGTTAGTTTTTAAAAATTGTATGCTTTTAAGAGTTGATTTCTTGTAATATTTTGTGTTTTTTTTTTTAGAAAAATATTTTGTGAGTTTAATACAAGTAATTTGTTTACTTTGTTTTGTTTCCAACAATTATATATTAGAATTATGTACTTGTTGTAAATGTATGAGTTGGTGGATGACCACCATACCTCTTAGCATTACCCTTTCTAATTCTATGTAACCAATACGCTAAATACCGTAGTTATAGGCTTGTAATTTATGAGTTGTTAATGTCTTCTTATCACTGTAAGCCTATAAATAAGAGGTCTTACTAGGATCATGACATATACAAGTTGATTGACATGAATTCTATTGTCTTTCTCTACTTTTCAATTCTCTCTACAATTTTTCCTTAGTTATATAACACGTTATCAGCACGAATAATCTTCAAGCACCAATGAGCTTGCCAATTATGTACGTGATTAGTGGTACCAAGAAGACAGCTAATCGAGATGAATATTGAATTCCAAATAGATAAATTTCTTATTTGAATTTCTATTACTTCGTTGATATGCATATTCTTATCTTACCTAAGTATTAAAATTATATTTTGATTTTGTTTTTGTAAGAGAATCATGATTTTCGTTAAAATCAAGATATTGTATTTTGTTACTTATCAATGTGATATGAATTACAATATCTAATTCGATTTCAGAGTATTATAATGTATTATAATGTATTTTGGGATTGACTATAGAAGAAAGCTCGTGGCATGGTGGCTGGCCAGAATCCGATTTCGGAGTGCTCTGGTTGGAGTGTTGCTTGTGGTTGGTTAGTGTTCTTGATATGTGCTATGATGGGGCTCCTGGGATAGTGGTCTAGGCTTTTAGAAATTTAGAATAAGGGGTTGAATTGAATGTTACTAGGCATTTTTTCATTTTTTATCTTTTAGCTATTGGGAGAATAATTGGATTGAATTGAATCCAATATTGTCAATGCATGCATAGTAAGAGTGTTTGTTTTGGTCATTTTTACTAGAATTAATGAATACTGTAGTTTCTAGGCTTATAAAATGGGTTGAGCTGGGCCAGTCCGACCCTAAGAGGTGTGAGCCCAAGTTCTAACCTATAATGCGCTTTTTTGGCCTTAGGAAGTGAACGGCTAGAGCCAAGCCAGCCCTATATTAAATATGCTAAGCCTAGGCCCTAAATATTTTCGGGCTTTTGTTGCGGGCCTATATGGCCATCTTGTTTTTTTGTCTTTTTTATATATTACTTTCTCAAAATTCTGCTCCAAGCTCAGCTTCATAACAGGCCATCTCTTCCCTGTCATTCCATAGATGAGTAGTACTAACAACAACATACAATACAAACATCCGAACCTTTCTTGTTATCCTTCCCCACCTTTTAAAGGTAAGATTTGTTCTTTTAGCCCAATATCTAAGGCTAACACACATGAGCACAAGGCTTACAAGTTACAAGACTCTAGAATAAAATGAACTCAAACATTCCTTGTGATTGTTACTTCAAAAGGCAATAAGAAATAAATACTGAGCAGAATTTTTAACTTCAAAAAATGGGCATAAGAGGATTTGGAAACTGCATGCAGTTTTAACTTCAAAAATGGGCAGGGGAGGATTTGGAGGCAGGGTAACATTGTGTCAGTTGTTAGTTTATATTGTTATTTCAAAAATGGGCAGAGGAGGATTGAAATTATTGAGATTAATTTGCATGCATTTGATGTCTATCATGTCTGTGTTTTTTGTGAAATTAAATTTTTGCGGTTTCATTATGGAGAATGCAATAATTTTGTGTGTGCCTTATGTTCAACATTCAGATATATATTTATATTTGTGATTATTGGCTGATTATTGGGTGTAGTTCAAAGGATTCTTCTGCAGCTCAGTTAGGCATAGCACAATGTTCTTCTTTGTACTTGTGGAGTTTGCTGTCTAAATTATTTAGTTTGCAGCAATGCATATTTCAATTTTGTTTTGTTTCTAGCTATATTTTCAATTTCGTCCTGGAAACTTGAGATCATATTGCGGTTCTTAGGATAGAGATGCTTGTTGTTTATGACATCACTGTCTTGTGATATTTCGCAATACCATTTAAGCTTTAGTTCAGTAAAATTTTATACAGAATATGCATTGTAGTTTTGCACAAACTACATTGCAGTTTCAGTAATTACAATTGAATTTTTGCTCTTTCATTGGCCTTCAACCTCACCAATTTGAAGAGTAGAGGCTACCCAAATGAGGAATTGGGTGGGCAAGAGAAGAGTAGAACTACCCAAGAACAAGAAAACTCAAAATTGGACTTTTGGAAACTGCATTGCAGTTTTCATTTAATTACAATTGGATTTTTGCTCTTTCCTTGGCCTTCAACCTCATCAATTTGAAGAGTAGAGGCTAGGAATTGGGTGGGCAAGAGAAGAGTAGAACTACCTAAGAGCAAGGGAACTCAAAATTGGACTTTTGAAAACTGGAAACTGCATTACAGTTTTCATTTAATTACAATTATTTTTGTAGCTGTTTTTGTTTTTGTTTTTGTTTTTTTTAACATAGTTGAAATCTACATTGTATTTTTGTTGCAGTTTCTGTTTTTATTTGCTGTTTTTGTGTGAATAAGTGTTGAAATGATTAATTTTTTTAATAATTAAACCGTTGATTGTTTATATAAATATTGTATAACTGAATAAATATTACAAAATCAAGTTTGGTGTAATAGTTTGTGAGTGAGCCTTCCTCCTTTGAGGGTAAAGGTTCGAGTCCATTCAATGACACAAAATGTGGTGGCTGGCGGTGGGATTCTGGCGGTGATTGTTGGCTAGATATGGACATGTGGCATAGTATGTTTGCTTTAGAAGGAGTAGCATTGTGTGTAATTTTGATATTTTTTAATGATATTTTTGTAAAATTAGGTATTACATTTTGGTCTTTGACCTTATACTGATTAGATGAAATTGTATTTCTATCTTCTAAATTAATAAACTATATTATGTTTTAAAATTAAAGCTCTTTGGTTTTATTTACCTCTAACCAATAAAGTTGACGTGTTTAAAACAAATAAAAAATCAATAAAGTTGTCGCTTGCTTCCAATAAGGACAATGAGAATAATGTAGAGCATGGCATACACATTGGACGGATAATCTAGGATGGTGATTGGCTGCCCTTGGCTTTATTTACAAGCCTAGTCGACAAACAATAGTACCCAATGTGACCAGACTTTTCACATATTATAATTAGTAAATGATGTACTGTGTGATGTGACTTTGTTAGGTTCAATTCAAAAGATTCTAATAAAGCGTTTAATTTATGAGAAAGGGGATTTGAGAATGGAAAATCATTTCCACTTGCATGTTTTGTAACTTCCATACTTGCGACATGGCCAAAAAAAAAAGAGGGAAAGTAAAAAGTTTTTACAGCTGTGATGTTCTAATAAAATTAAATCCAGCTTGATTTTATTCTTCTATTTTCAGTTATGATGTGGTTAATGAATTTGCACCATATACATGTCATAATTGAAACTCTTATCATTTTCTTGATCACAATTTAAAGGTCATTTCTGCAAAATGGGGCTTGGGAATGGGAAATATCATGTTTGGTAAGTCCAAGCATAGGAAATGGTTGCTTGATACATGGAAAAATAGGTGTGAAAATGAAATCCTCCACCCCCCATGGGTTTCATTTTCCCTTCCCATGGGAAACTAAAGCCTGCACTAAATGCACATTTGATTCATGATCATTTTGTTCTCATTAACGATTTTGAATTACAATATAACGTTAAATGCATTTTTTTTAATATCTAATATGGGTATAATTGAAAAATTAAATAAACTTTGTTTTGCATTCTTTTGCAAACCAAACATGGGAAAGGAAATAAAATGTTATTTCCTAGCTATTTTTCTAGAATTACAAAACATGATAAATGAATCTTCCATTTCCCATTACTTGGAAAAAGACATAAAAAATATTTCCCATCATTCAAAAGCTATTAACTAGCTTTCGGACTCTTGATACTGACCAAAAGACATGTTGAGACTTAAAATTGTTCTTCATGAGGTTATTATAGCACAATTTGTTTTCGGTTATATGGTTCTTTTTCATTCAAAAATTGGCCTATTAAAAAAATAAAATAAAAGAACCATATAATATGGTTAATGGGTCTGGCCCATAATATAGTTTGGGTATACCGGTTGCGTAGAGGCATGTACTTCATTTCTATTTTGTTACAAGGCCATGGATCCTCTACAGTTAAAATCATGGATGAGTTAATCAGTTGTTTTCTCTTTGATTCCTTCTGTTTTCGTCAACTGTTTTCAATGTCATTTCCTTCCTATATTGATGGTGACCACCTTGGAATGACAGATGCCTGAAATCTTTTAACAGTGGAAGCAAAAAAAAGTTGCAGAGAAGGTGTTTGATGAAATGGGGAAGTCTAACAAATGTTAAGTTTTACTTCTGGTTTACTCATTCTGCAAACCCTCTTCTTTACAAGGCTTCTATTAGTTACTTCTGGTATAATATTAACAGTCTTTTTCATCAGAGGTCTTCAGGTTGGGAGTTTGTTGGCTGCATTGATTTGACTTCATAGTGGATGTCAAGAGGAGACAAGGTATGATATTCATGTTTCACTTTTCTTATCAATGCAGTTGTAGGGTCTTGTAGTAGCCCATCATAAAGTATGGCCTCTGTATGTCCAAGAACAAATGAAAAGAATGAAAACAGAGAGCTCTAACATGAAAACTGATTATGTAAAACATTATTAATGTATTTCACTAATACAAAAGACCCTATAACCTTATTAACTCTCATAGCTAACTACCTCATTTGGACTAATATTTGACATAATCAAGCCTTGTTTTTAAAAGAATCTAAAAATCTATTTACGGACTATAATTATTCATCTCCGATTTTTGTAAAGAATGCCTAATTTTGAGTAAGAGCTGCATAAAGAAGCACATTCCAAGTATCAGGTACTCCGGCTAAACACCAATGGGTGCAGTCCAAGCCCCTGTGCCCACCAAGGCCGTAGACAGACGGGTGCCCATCTTTTCTAAGTTGTGAAAGAGTTGTAACATTCAGCAAATGGACTGGCTTTGACATGGTACGTAACACTTTCTCTACTACTTTCTCTGCTGGATGTGCTTCTCCTGGATAGTTTGGACCTGGTAGTGGGTCTGATTGTGCACTGCAGTTATTTGCTTGAGGATCACCCCACTCTCTTCCACTGAGAGACATCAAAGATTGAGTTTAATTAGAAACTATAAGAAACAGAAGTAAGATAGTAGTTTGGCTTAATTAATAGTATAGATAAGCTGTCACATAAGTATCAACAGATGTCATTGAAGAAGTAATTACAATTAAGCTAAAACGCTTCCTCCGAACTAATATCTGCTTTAGAAACTACAATATCCTTGAAGCTGGTGTGTGTTGGTATTGTGTTCGAATGATTTTAAGTTACCTAAATAGCCTTGATGCTTAACCAATGTCTAGGAATCTAAATCTTGACTAGGCACTTGTATAAAGGCTATTATCATAGATTGTTGAGCTACTTACTTGCTATGATCTGGAGAAACACCCTGGAAGAAGACCTTGGTTTTGTTAGAGTCCACATTGGAGTCTACCCATGTTGCCCAAGTGTGCAGTGCCTTCTCGTATGCAACCAAGCGATCCATGTCCTTATAAGTTTCATTCCCCACTCGAATAAAGTTCCATCTGCACCACATTTAAAAACAAAAGCTCAATCACTTGCAGAACATAGAGATAGTGGCAACCAAAAGCTCTAGGAATGAATAAACCAAATTGGAGATAGGAAAGTCAAATGGGGTTCCTACGGTTGCTTTCTGCCGGTGTGAACCCACCAATGCCACATGTTGAAGATCAATACGTCGACTCCGGACCACAGTTTGTCATCTTGAGTTGAGATTGAGTCAAGTTTTAGGATTCGGCCATCAGGTGTGCGTACAATGTTCACAATTAAGGCATTGCGGGAGAACAACAGTTTAACATTGTATTCCTGCAAATTGTAAAATAGGTATTCATAATGTAAGTATTTTGTAAAACCTGTCATGTAAAACTAATTAAAAAGTGTTCAAAACTTAAGAAAAGGAGTAGTTGGGTCTCACTTCTTTCAATTATCTGATAAATAAATGTGAATTATGTAGGTATTACATTGTTTTTCATGTTTAGTAACCTAACTAGATATGTCCCAGTACTCATTTAGGAATGAGAAGCTACATGATGACCTCATATGTGCCCAATTCATTACTTCATGATTATAAACACTCAATGTTGCATTAAAGTCCAACTTGGAAGAGATCTATTTTGCTAATCATCATACTAAATTGACTAGTTCTATATGGGTAGCAATCATTGTCATACGGACCAAAGTGCAGCAAACATAATGATTTCGCAAATGAACCGAACAATAGCATATAAGAAACTCTCAATTTTATGTCTGAACATTTTCTTCTAAAACTATTATATCATTGATATATACATGGAGTTTCAGTTGAGGGATCTCTCAAATAAGCTTATTTGAGGGACATCCTTGTAGGGCACACTCCGTATTGCATTTCACTAATCCAAACCGTCTATTTTGTAGATACTCATTCAAATATCGTCTTTACAAAAAATCACTTGAATCCGATATCATTTGACCACTCAGTTGAATTATTGAAATTTTAGTACTTTTTTGAAGCACCGTGTTCATTGATTTTGTAAGAAACAATTGAATATTGAAACAGTTTCCAATTTGTTTAATTTTTTACAAGGATGATCTATGAATGTAGACTTAAAAAATAGATGGTTTGGATCATTGAAAAAAAATCGTAGGGGACCCTAAAAGGTGTTCCTCAAATAATTTGAGAGATCTCTCAATAGAAGAGATAGGTCAAGTTGAGAGACAGTGATAATCTCACCAGGAATGTGAATGTGGAGAGTCCTCCAGTCCTGACCGATGTGTATTTGGCCTCTGGAACAGATGTATAAAGCATGCAGGTAAGTGACTGCCATTGGTTCAAACTCAACGAGTCCCCAATAAACATGATGCTTTTCCCTCTAAGTTCTGTCAACAAACGACTACCATTGAATCTGCATCATAAAAGTTTTATACACAGATCAATATCATCTTATAAATCAATACCAAAGTTTTATCATGTCTAAAGTAGATGCTAGAGTTATACAAGATTCGTAAAGAGATATTTAGTGATATACCTATTTCTAGCACTAATATTATAAATAAACCCTACACAATTGAATTTCTATAAACAAACCCAAAAAAAATCCAAAAAATGACAGCTGGCCTTATTGAATTTAATATTAATTATTAAATTACTTTGATGCCTTATTAAGTGTTTTGGGTATTTTTATGAGATTTTGGAGTTGGGCTTGTTTTAAGAAATTGATGGCAGTTTTGTAATTTATAAGAAGTTAAAAGCTTTTTTGTTATGTTGTAAATGAGCTTTGTGTGTGTTTCTAAAGTCCATTTCATATGAGGTATTTTTATAATTTGGACTCCCATATTGGGTATAATAGTGAATCTCCTATATGTAAATTGCATGATTTGTATAAATGTATCATCTTATGTCACAAGACTATGAATGTGGATCGGACATTCAAATTCGTACATGCCATATGGTAAGTTTGGCAACTTAGCATTGAAAAAAGGCAATCCTAGAACTAGAAGTTCTTTACACCTTGTCTAGAAGTATGCAAGGAACCAAAGTGCACGTCATTTATTAGAATGTGAAATGCTACCCACCAATCTCAAATATGTATGGTAATGATGAAAAAACCAAACGAAAATACCCCACACACAAAATGATACAAAAACATATAAGGAAAAAAGAAAAACAAAGATCCAAACTCGAAGAAAAAATTGAGGATGAAGTTTCATTTGAATGTATAGTCCACTTTGACACTTTGGTGATAGATATAACATGTATAAATGCATTAAAGGTGATGTAGATTAAAGGTATAGGTACCTTGGTAAGCTGCAGGCAGAGGGCTGCCATCTATATTTGAGGTAGTCTCTATCAGGGCGACCATTCTTTACGCAGTCAAACACTTTCTCAAGGAAGGGGCAGCTAGGCGCGGCATAAAGAGGATATGAATCATCAAAAACCCAGTTGCCTTGAGACACATCACAGCCGTCGATATCACTCCCTACAAGTCCTCCATGCACTTCGTGATGCAGAACGGAAAGTACAATTAGCAGTACTAGCGTAGCACCAACTGCAAAAGCATCCATGTTATCAGAGAGACAGACAGATAGAAAGAGAGACTAGAAGGTTGGCCCAACTCACAAGGTAATATACCTATACATACATATATATACGCACAGAGAGAACATGAAATGGAAGAATGTACATGTATGGTGAATGTCATGGGATTTTTTAATTTATGTGCTTGTAGTTGCAATTAAGTCTTCCATAATCAAGGAAATTATGGAGATTGGGATTTGGTTTCTTTTCTGGTGTTGGTATGTATGGACAGAGAAAGAGAAGAGAAGGAAGGAAGTGAAAGGGAGGGAGATGGGAGTTTCAAAATGGGTTGGTGGAATTAGAGAGAATGTAGATATCTAGGAGGGGACATATTGTAGCTGTCATAGGTTGGTTTTGGTAGGGCAACAGTCACCAAAGGGTTAGCCCAAAGATTATGGTCAATTAATTAGCTGTCCAATTATTTCACATATTATTATTCCCAAAATGATCTACTATGTGTCCGCGATATGATAGTATTTTATTTGTTAGAAATAAATGAGTCTTCGAATGAACAAATAATTCTACGTAATTAGATTTTCTTTTGGGTTGTTCTTCCATTTCGGCTATGCTAATTTGCCTTTCTAATTTTTTCTAACAAAAAAGAAATTTGACTGTAATATAACTCTCTTATGATGGCTTAGAAGATTGATTTGGGGACTATTAAGAATAATTGTTTTTTATGCCATGCAAACAGGTGACCTGTATTCCACCAGAAAAAGAAGATGGGACCTGTAGTAGAAGCCATGACTCCTATAACAGAGAAAAGAATTGCCGTGGAAGACAAGTAACCTTTTTAAAAGGATGGAAAAAGAAAAAGAAAAAGAAAAAAAAGTTTTAATATACTATATGTTTAAAAGGTAAAATAAAAGAGACTTACTCATACTAATTCCACTAAACGTACGCATTCTTGCAAAGCTTTACTCACTCGACCAATGCACCTTCACCTTCTCAAAAGAAAGGCTCGAAGAACTACTATGGATGATGATATGAAATATGAAAACAATAGCAGCCCCTGCCTGCTTTTATATTAGCCAATTCCAAACTCAAATAGAGTTGTTGTATAAAAGGGTCAAAAGAACTATGTTCTATGAGTTTTGCATGCATTGATTGAAACATTTTCAAAAATAAAGTAAACCAATCCAATAATGAATTGGATTAACAATACGGCATCCATGTCAATTGGAGAAATTATAGAATACTACAATAGTATGGTTACGTGTTATAATATAGATGGACAATAAGGTTTATTTTTCTCCTTTTATAAAATAGCATCAATACATATCCATTTATATTATAACATATGTACAAAATGTACCATGTGATCATACTACCGTAGTATTTCACAATCACTTGTCAATAAGGAATCGAATTAACAATCCTACGTCACTAAGGAATCATCCTTCTTTTTTTAAGTTTCATTTTTAAAAAAAAAATTCTAATGTAAGGGGAGATTGAACTCGATATAAAGGGGCAAGCACAATGCCTCAGCCAACTAGCCTAACCCACATATATGAGAAATTCTTGTCTTTTAAGTTACTAATAAAATGTGCACAAAACACCAATATGACCAATCTTTTGGTGACCTTGGAATGGCAGATGCCTGAATCCTGTAAGAGTGGAAGCCAAAAAAGTTGCAGAGAAGGTGTTTGATGAAATGGGGAACAGAAGACTTGCCTCTAACAAATGTTAAGTCCTATTTCTGGTTTACTCATTCTGCAAAGCCTTTTTTCTTCTTTACAAGTTTCCGAATATTAACAGTCTTTTTCATGAGATGTCTTCAGGCTGGGAATTTATTGGGGGCTCCTGTTGAAGAATGGACAGTTGGTGGAATTGCATTGATTTGACTTCATAAAGGATGTCAAGAGGAGACAAGGTATGAAGAAATTAATCATTCACTGTTCTTATTAATGCAGTTGTAGGGTCATAAGTTCAATCTAAAGTGTACACGGATGGCACGCTTGCATACAGCCATAAATTAAAGGAGCGCGCCAATGAGTTGCTGCAGTTCCTGCGACCGCAACCTTGTTGCAGGCTCACCAGACAGGAAAGCAGTGCACACACTCGGTACCCCGTTGTTAACCTGCAAATAGAAAGTAGAGAAATCTGATCAGTTATATTTAGAGATATAATTTGAACGGAGTAAGCAACTGATACAGTATTGGTTCCGAAAAACGGAGTTTTGAGAACAAAGTTCAACCTGAACTGCAACACTGACTTGAAGAATTCCCTGTAGGGTCTGGAAACGTGAGAGTTGATCCCCTTCAGAACTGCGAGGCTCTTCAAGTTCATTTCGTAAAGCAGCTGTCCGACTATTAATCATTCCCAATGGCATTTTCTACTGAGGGAACTCAAGCAATTCCGATTTGGTAACCAAAAGCCTGTTCACAAGACCTAGGAATGAACCTGAAGATTCCACTGGTCTTCCAATCCACCTTGAGTCTTTCCATTTTTCGTAAATGGGGTATCAAAAAAGAAACGCTCAAAGACTCGTGCACAAACACTACCAGTGGAAAGAGAAAAGATTCTCTCCCTTCTGCTTCCCAAATCTTCATCTTCCATGACTGAATCAACAGCAGTTATCTGAAGGTAGCAGACACTAGACTGCAATTCATCTGCCTTTACCTGCCTAGAATCTGGAATAATGTGCAAGGTGTGATTGCCATCCATCCCACACTCATATATATGACTAAGTTTCTCCACTATGTCACCTAGCCGTACATCACAGGCCTCCCTATATGCACATTCCTTTCCATCTAACTTTCCAAATCTGCCACCGTAAAACCCAACCCTGTCTGTAATATGTTACATCAGTGAACGGAATTGGACTTGATTCCTGCTCAAGGATTGATTCATAGATATTAGTAAGCATCGTGTGACTTTACTCAGCTGTCCATATGCCCTCCTGCTTTTGTAAACTGGGATAACAAGTTCCAGAATGCTTGCACAAAAATGAAACAGCTCGCCTTGAGAAAATAGCTTATTTGTGAGTTGTAGTACTTCACGGCGGAGTCAACAGTAAGTTTTGATGCACCATATCCTTCTACCTCAGCTGCAGAAGTCTCAGAGCAGATCTCATTGCTGACCATTGGAGAAATTTTACGTAGAGCAGTTATGTGATCTTTAGAGAATAAAAATAGGCTACTAGCTAAAAGTAAACTAGTGGGAACTGTTTTACATCAGCTATACAGATCTCAAGTACTGCAGATAGAGAAAAGATTGGTATAATTATGCATCAAGCTATACACGGAAAGTAATTTCAATTTTACATCAGCTCTTCTCATAACTCAGAATAGCCAAAATCTAGCAATTATTGCTTTAAAGTTTTCAACATAACTGCTGCCACGTTGTCAGTCAGCGCGGTTTTGACTACAATTAACCCGGTACACGCCCACCACTTTGATAAATTATTGACTTTTTCAACTTTCACGTTCCAATTGACTAAAATCATAAATCTCAATTTAAAATTACCCAACAAAATGGAAAAAAAAAGTCCAAGAATTTGTCCAAATTGCACTAGTGTCAGACCCTAAACACATTTAGTCCTTCACAATCTTTTGAACTACAACTAAGAACAAAGTACGTAGAATAAGGTAACAACAACCAAGAAAATATGTCAAAATGGTGAGGGGAGAGAGAAAATTAGATTGGTTAGTTACAATCAAGGTCTAAAATATCGATGATATCAGAAATATTGGTAGTCTAAAAATGCGGGAAATTATCGATATCGATAATATGGGTGAGACCAGTTTATACTGAAAATATAATTTTAATAAAATATACATGTATTATATCATAGGTGAATTAGTAATACAATGTGATGGTGTTCCCGTCATCTAAAGAACTCAAAACAAGTTGCTTTCTTATCTCTTAAAGAAAAAAAATTCTTTTAATTTCGATCCATCCATACGCCTACGTCACCCGAGCTGCTCCAAGAAATTGGGTCTTCATGTTGTTTGGACCCAGACGATAAGTTTTTTCTTATTCTACAGTTAGGAATATTTTGTTTAAAAAAAGTTATGATTCAATGAGAATTGAGAACCAATATGAAATATATTGACTTTTTATTATTATTATTATTATCTATAGGTTTGTTAAAGGATTACATGAGTATGTGTAGAATCAAATGATTGTCCAAAAAGTACAGAAACATTCATTATCTGGATTCTTGTTCTGTCATAATGGTATAAAAGTAATGCAGGAAACACCAAAACAAACACCAAAAGTTTTAGAACCCATCATTTCTAGACCCAAGTGGTATTAGGGAGATCCACTTTATACATACCACAGTAATTACATCAGTGAAATTTTAACTGCCACAGGCACAACTGAGGAACTTGATTGAACCCAAGAAGAATAACTGTAATTCAATCAATCCCTTTTTTATTTTTCTTTCTGTAGGAATGATTACTTAATCACTGTTGATTTTGTATACATAAGTACATGTTCGAGATGATGAACATCGTTTATAGGTATAATGTCATTTGCTGATCTGATAATGAGAATGCCTTGGCCACCAATGCTTCTCAAAGTTTAGGAACAATAATTTGTAGGAAACCATCCCTGCACCAGTAAAACCTATCATAATCAGTTTCTTGTGCATAAAGCCGAAAAAAAAACATTAGAATAACTACTATATGAATTTACCATTAGTTTGACTCCATGATCTGCACGCTAAAATCATGCCAATATACAAGGAAAGCTTCTCGAGGCCATTGATTTGGAAAACATAAAATGCAACAAAAATGTATTGCAGATCCTCAAATGTATTGAACATTTGAAATCATATAAATCTGCACATTGTTTTATTGTGGAGGGGGGAGTTTTAGATGCATGAGCGGGGCAGTGTTTGATTGTCATATGTAATATCCGAATCTAATGGTCGTTTTGAGAGCCGTTAAAATGCCTGTGTATTTCAAACTCCATGGCTAGTGTATGAAGTACTAATCCCTTAAAGCCAGAAAAAACATACATAGCAATTCATATGGATGTGGTCACAACATGGAAATATAAGCATAATATTTCAACATTTGATATCTATCGACAGAAGACAGACTGAAAGTAAGTTCTTAAAGGCTCCCCAAGGCAGAGAGTTCAATTAGAACTTTCCATATTGAACTACTGGTTGACATATCACTAGCATGTAAGAGGAGGTGCCTCTTGGAGTATGAAATATCGCTGATGCAATACAAAAGTCTACTTGTCTCGAACAGCATTTTATGATTTTTTGAGTAAGCCTAAACTTCTTGTTACAAATCTAATTTAATAGACCAGACTAAAGAAAAAGTGTTCCATTGAGGGATAACCAGTGCAGCACATCGAGAAGCAGAAGCATGCAATAAAGAAGGAAATCAAGGAATACGGTTCAATGAAATTCTGACTTACAAAAAATCAGCAGAGACACTGTCCTTGTTCACATTAGGAGGAAGGGGCCACGCAACCTGATAAGGCCCTTGTGAAATCTCTCTTTTATGGTATGTAGGAACAGAATCATTTGAACAACCTGCCACTTTCCAGAACCAGGTGGAGCGTTTACCTTTTACAGTCAACCTGTCACAAATTGGCACTGAGATCAGGTACAATATTCAATTCAAACTTCTAATGATATTGTTCATGGAGGATATTAACAATTAAAGGCAAATCTTACTTTTGATCATCGATCTCCACTCTAATATCTTTGATATTGACACCTGGAATTTCAACTGTTATAACATAGTTGCATTCTGATTCTGCAATATCCATTCTCGGGGACCACTCAATTCCTGCGCCAAAATCAAGAACAAAAAGTTCAACAAGACTTCTCTAATTCTTGCTTCTTTTTAAGATATAACTCTCCCCCCTCCCCTAAAATTCACACCAAAGATATTGCAAGACTGGTTCTTTACAAGCCTCCATACACTGATAAGTGCAAAAATATCTAATGCTTTAAAAAGATTCTTCCTAGTCTTAGAATCATATTCAATGTCAAGACTTGTTCTTTGATATTTGCATGTTGCTACAGGGTTGTATTAGTGAATTGATCATTACATCACGAGTTCATTTATTTGGACATCAAACTACTAACCATTTGGTTCGGAAGAGTGTACTTTCTTCTTGGCATATAGATGTTTCTCTCCACTTACTGTTCTTGGTCTGGCAAACTTAGGCTCGGGAGCAGTTAATATGCTACCTTGCGCCAGGTTTTGGATCATTTCTGTAGTTGGTAAGTTTGGTCCTATCCTCGAAGGTTGAGAGAACAATGGAGCTTCAGAAGTATTGTAAAAGCTTTCATTTGCAGTAACCTGCCAAAATGTTTTAAAATCAAAGACTGCAACACTGAATCATTGCCTAGGGACCTTTATAGACATATGTAATCGAGTGTAGCAAAATACAAGCACCTCTTTAATCGAAGCCTGCCTCATGAACCTAGCTTGAGAAGCAGATGCTCGCCGAGCAAAATGCATTTTATTGTCCCGCCTAGCCACAGAGTTTAAACTACTGCTGCAGTTCTGAGACAAAGAAGACAAGTGGACTGATCATTCAAGCCAACTGAAATTTGCGGGAGAAAACAAAAGGAAATGAACTTTTCAGGAAAAGAAAAACATGTTCTAGTAAGGGAAAGCGAAAAGGAACATGACACACATAATAAAATGTTACCAAATGGTGGCTAAATACATACTTGAGCATTTGAAAATCCAGATTGATTCTAAAATCTAGGTCTTCCTTCCAAACACAATTCCCTTACACCCTCCTTTTGCCTAGTTGTCCACTAAATACTGTGTGTACTTATGAAAATCAGCTTTGTTATAAAACCACACATTTCTTATATATGATGTTTAATTTCAAATGCTAAATAGAATTTTTGTAATGTTTCTCTTGCTTAATTATGAAATTCATGTTCATTTGAATTTACTTTTGATTGCGAATAAAATACTATACATAAAAAATAATACTATTCAAACAGTAAGTGTCATAACTAATTTATAAATTTCCCACCAAAAAGGGTACTAACTTCTAAATTTATATACGGACAACGGTACAAGAAACGAAGATATGCCCATCAACCCAAATCATGAAAAGCCAATTGGTGGAATTCGTTCCTGCCGTTTTCTTATTAGATTTTCCCAGGAACCAAACAGAGGGTTGGCAAAGAAAAGTGGAAAACTTACCATGGGGAGTACGTGAGTTGCAGATACATCATCAATGGGTGCAAAGTGGGCAGCAATCGTGTTGATTCTGCGCCTTGCAGTTTGAGCCTCCATTTTTGTGGCCTGAACTCCTGAACTTTGCTAAACTTTGTGGCGAATAAAATTGGGCGAGGAGATGAATGAATATCAAGTGACTGAGTGAGTTGAAGTGAGATATTGTTTTGAGGAAGGGATAATAGGTGGGGTCCTTTAACGAAGATTCATTAGATGCCACGTGGCAGAAGATGGAAAAAAACAAATCATATTCTCAGATTTTTTTTATGCATGGTCAGAAACGAACAAGAAGATTTTTCATTTTGTAGGACAAAGGAAGAATTTGAAGCGACTGAAAAATATATTTCACCCTTTGTAATTTCGATTACTCAAAAAAACAAAAAAAAAAAATCTAAGGATTTTACGTACTGAAAAGTTTTTTAAAAAGATATATATGAAAATTGGGTCAGGGGCTGAGGCGATGATTGCTGAATGATCTAAGCTAATGATCTGAATTGTACATTTTTGTAGATGCCAAGTCAAATATTGTTCCTGCAAAAATTCACCCAAATATCAGTAATCTTATAGTCATTTGGTTATTATCCTCAATATTTCTCTGGTTTATCAAAAATTATTTTATTCATGTATTTATTCGATAAAATGTAGATACCTAAATGATTTCGGATTTGGGTGAATTTTGGTAGGAGGATATTAGAGCCTAAAAATCAAATAGTTTGAATCATTAAGTATATTACATATATTTAGGACATTTTCTATTGAGAGAGGTGATAGCATACTAAACTCACACACACTATAAGAATGCTAGGACTCGAACCCAAATTCTTGTTAAAGTTTCTTTACAAATTGATCACGATTCACGAACAATGCCTCATCCACTTCCAATCTAGTTGATAACATGAATCATATAAAAAAAACAACCCAGCGTTCCTCAATATCTTCCATCTTCCAACTTATGTCTGTCTCTGATCTTGGTTCTTGTGTAATTTGACCCACCATCCCTTCACCATATTCTTTTCAGCCTCACTGGTACTGCATACATCACCCAATGATTTCTTCTGTTTGCAAAACACATACATTCATGGGCGGAGAATCCTTTTATTAGATACTCTAATGTTCAACCTAAATTTACTATATTTAAAAGCCTTGGATAGCCAAAATCTCCAATGAGTTTTGAGCACATGTTGAGATCCAATGATTGCAAACGTATACTGGATATTATCTTTTTCCTTTATGGCTTGCTCTTGTTCTAAACTTAATTTGGTTGATTTCTAGGCCTATTTCTTTGCTTCTTCTCTTTTCACTCCTATGGACCAATGCTGGATATCCTCTATATGTTATCTGATGTTTGGATTATTCAGTTTCTAACAAGACCTGATGGTCATTTTGATTGAATTGGTTTGTTTGCCGGTTTTACTTCCCAACTCACGAGTCTTACAATCCACCCCTTTTGGGGCCATCGTCCTCACTGACACACTTTTAGTTGAGGTACAACTCTGATACCATTCTGTCATGACCCAACTTCACTAGCAAGATATTGTCCCCCTCATGATTTTGTTTTTTGGCTCAAACTAATGCTACCTTGCCCAAAAGACCCCTCTTTGGTGCCAGCAGTGGTGCATTTTCGTCCGACTTACCATTTTCGCTATTTGTTATCGGTGTGCTGTCTTAATGTGCTTCGGCTTTTCTCCCATATTGTGTGTAAAGTAGCATGGTTCTTCAAATTTGACTAGCTCCTTAGCCGTTTCAACTGTTTTTGAAACTCCGTACTCCTTCATAAAGTAACGTCCTAAGGCCAACGATCAGTTTATTCTTGTCATGCCTTTCAAGAATGGCAAAATCCTCCTGGTGAACTTTGATGTCAAGCACTCCTCGTTGTTGTTTTTACAAAGGGATCATATTTTCTTTCATTTTCGTGCCTATGAGGTTAACCAATCACCTATCACCAACAACTAGATTTCCTTTCATCTTTCTTGGGGCCCAGCGTTCTCGCTCGCACATTCATGGTCGAGGCACAACTTTGATACCATTTTATCACGATCCAACTCCACTAGCAAGATATTGTCCACTTTGGGTCTACCCCTTACGGTTTTGTTTTTCGGCTCAAATTAGTGTTATCTTGCCCAAAATTCCTCTCTTTAGTGCCGGCAGTGGTGCATTTTCGTCCGACTTCCCATTTTCGCTCTTTGTTGTCGGTGGCCCTAACATTATCTTCATCTGTTTAATGTCTTCTTTTAATGTGCTTCAGCTTTTCTCCAATATTGTGTGTAAAGCAGCATGGTTCTTCAAATTTGACTATCTCTTTAGTCGTTTCAACCATTTTTGAAACTTTGTACTCCTTCATAGAGTAACTGATTCCTCCGACCATGAAAGCCACCTCCCAGGCACTAAAAAAAATTCCCATAGTCGTAAGCCCATTGATCAGTTTATTCTTGTCTATGGGCCTTTCAAGAGTGGCAAAATCCTCCGGGTAAATTTTGATGTCAAGCATTCCTCGTGGTTATGTTTCTGATTTGTTTTCATGTACATCTTATATAGGGTTTCCTATTCCTGTATAAATTCCTCTCTTGTATTATTTTTACAATCAATCAAACATACAAAGTTTACATATAATTTCTCAGGACAGCAAGCTCTTCCTCTTATCTCCAAGTTCGAATTTCCTTTCTCATAGATAAGATTAATTTAGAGTAATTTAATTTATCGTTTATATCAAAATAACCAAAACAAATTCAAACAGAACAAAACGAAGAAAAAAAACAGAAAACTCAAACAAAATCCTATCTTTAATAGGATTGTAATGGATTTGAGGGTTGTGATGGATTGTAATTGGAGTGGATAAGATATGCTAAAAAAAAAGTGTTGGGTTGTGATGGAGGGACACCCAC
This sequence comes from Prunus persica, assembly GCF_000346465.2. Classification (NCBI taxonomy): domain Eukaryota; kingdom Viridiplantae; phylum Streptophyta; class Magnoliopsida; order Rosales; family Rosaceae; genus Prunus; species Prunus persica. Next base: position 8,727,559 of record NC_034011.1, read on the forward strand.
AATCCTCATTGACTCATTTGCTCTTAATTTGTAGCAATAATTAAACCAGATAATGTAGTAATAAGTGAAAAGATAAAAAGAAAACAAAAAAGGTGTGGTGTGTGTGGAGAAGAAGTATAAAGAGTAAGACTAAAGACCATTTCTCCTCCACTTGTCTTCTCTAAAGTTGAAAGTTGAATGAAAGGCCATGGCAGTCAACGCTGGTTTGCTTTACAGGCATATACACTAGTTTTCCCTGTAATAATAAAATACCAATATTTTCTCCCATTTTTGTCTCCTTTGTTGTCTATACGACCATTCAAACTTCTAAGTCCGTGTCTTTGGAGACTTTCAAACCAAACAAAGAGAGACACTTTGCATATATATATAAAAATGAAACAAATCCCACGCATCGACTCAATATATTTCAAACGCGATGCTTTAGACTGCTAGAAAATTCAAAGAAAGTGATCCTTTTCCAACTCTTCTCCTTCTTCTCTCTTGCTTTCTCTCCAAGTTGCGCGTCTAGATTGGGTTAGAAAGTCAAAACTTGTGCACAAACAGAGCTAAAAGTTCCTTCGTCCTCCTTCACAATCTCTAGCTGCTTTCCTGTGTTTGCATAATCAATCATATAATTCACAACCCACTTGCTGGATTGGGCTAAATCTTTCATTTTCTTTGTTTCTTTGATTTTTGGTTTCATTTGAGGCAATCCCAGTTTTGGGTTTAGCAGAGGAGAAGCTCTCTTTGATTGGCTTGGAGTTTTGTTGGGTTTTAAATTCCCCCAAAAGCAGATTTGGATGCCAGTTTTGTTTTAAATGAATTTGAGAGATTTCAAACTACATACTCATTTTGATAAATTGTGAAAAAGAAAATCCAGCTTTCAGATTCTTTGGAGTTGATGCTCTCAGGGTCTACTAGCTGTTAGTTGATTGAGTTTGAGGTAATTTCATAACTTTGTCAATCTTGGATTGTAGATACTGCCTTCCAAGGTTTCTGGGTTTTGAAATTCAGGTTCAAAGAGTTCAGCTTTTCACTAACTTCAGCCAGATTGAAGTTGAGGATATTTGATCCAATTGCCAATCCATATTGAATCTGTGGTTTAAAGTTTGTGGGACTTGTGAATTATGGAGGGGACTCAAGGTGGTTCTAATGCACCAGCGCCTTTTCTTACAAAAACATATGACTTGGTGGATGACCCCTCATCCAACCGCGTTGTGTCTTGGAGTGAAACTGGTTGTAGTTTCGTGGTTTGGGATCCCACAGAGTTCGCCAAAGAAATGCTTCCCATGTATTTCAAACACAACAACTTTTCAAGCTTCGTGAGGCAGCTGAATACATATGTGAGTTCTTTAGTGTTTCTTTACTTTTGGAGCTTATTGATTTATTTTCAATTTTCTGTCTTCGTGTCTTGTTTTTGTTTTTATTTCCTTGGGAAATTATCCATTTAGATATAACATGTCATTTTCTTTTGTGCTTGATTTTTGGTGTCATGGGTTAAACTCAAACAAATGATAGAGTAGTCGCATTACAAACTTCAGAAATGATTAGTATTTCTGCAGATTATATGTTTTGTTTGAACTTTCTCGTAAAGTTTTGTGCTTATACACGCTTTATTGCCTTCCAAGTTCCAACTAGGAATGTTTATTTTGCTTCGTAAATCTATCTGTTTATCTGGTCTGTTGGAGTATTTCTGACTTGCAAGCATGCTAGTGTTGTTTTGGTTTGTTTATAACCAAAATTTCTGGATGCTTGTAGTTGTTTGTCTGTCAGAACTAATCTTGATTAGCAGGTGGTCATAAGAACTTGGTGTTCATAGAATCAAAATGGAAAAGCGTTTAGTTTATGAGAAGACTGGAATATGACCGCTACCATTAGCCCCTCTAGCTCTGAGCCACGAAAACTTTTTCAACATATACCAAACAGGCAAAAAATTCTTAGATTGAGAACAAGAGTAAATGGGGTCTGAACTGTGAAGCTGACAAATGGACAAACCTTGTCTTGGAGAAAGGCTCTCTGAAGATGATGGAGAATTCCATAAACACTTCATTTGATTGGCAATCGCAAAGCAGTGGTTTTTTATTCAGTACCTTTTGGATCAACTGTGATAGTTCATGGCTCTTATTATTGAGGATGCTGTTCAACCTGAAAAGGACATGATTTGAAACTTGATCAATGAGGTTATTTAAAAGGCTTGTATAGCAGTGTTTATTTAGCTTGAAGTGCTGAGAGACATTGAGTAGGTTGGTTTGCAGTTGGCATACATGGTTGGGCCTCACTGGAAAGGTTTTCAAGACATGCTACCATGTTGGGGCTGGATTTCTGAGGTAGATTATAGATTAGGTATCTTTGTGGTTTGTAGGTCCTTGTGTTTCCTATGTTGTGTTACTATTAAAAATTCAGGGGCACTGTCTTATTTTAGAGTCGTATGGTCACCGCTGCTAAGAGGAGTTCAATAATTGGGGTTATTGCCCTGGTTTGCTGAGATTTGTTGGAGGGATTTTCAGGGTGATGGAGAAAGTATACTTAAGCTATAGAAAGATTATATGTTCTCTCCCATCCAAAAAGGGAGGTGGGCTGAAGTCGAAGAGTTTGTTGAAATTAGTTTTCCTATACTACCTGAATTTTTCCCTTCAATTCCCAAAACCTGAATTAGATTCTGTCTGAACTTACCTTTATTTTCTATTTAATTAAAGGAAAAAGGGTTTTAGTTGCAATTGATTAGGCTAATGCTACTGTATGGTTGAGAGATTAGAGAGCTTATCCAGGGAGAATTTAAACAATTACTCAAGCGATTTTCGAAGCTTAAAATAGTTTATAATGGTCTTAACCTGTGTGCTTGATTTTATATAAAAGCCAGCCGTCTAGTATTGTCTAATCTACCTCCATCGGTTCATTTTTTTTGTTTTTCTATGTTTGCACCTGCATTTTGTTTTTCGGTTATTAATGTGTGTATGGTTCTTAATTGTTGAAAGTTTGTGTTCTGTATGAGCAGGGGTTTAGGAAGATTGATCCTGAACAATGGGAGTTTGCAAATGAGGAATTCTTAAGAGGAGGAAGACATCTGCTGAAGAAAATTCACCGCCGCAAGCCAATTCATAGTCATTCGATGCAGAATCATGAGTATTCTTCAGTTCCTTTAAGTGAGACAGAAAGAGAAGAATATGAGAAGAAAATCAATAGACTGAATCATGATAAAAGCTTGCTTGAGTTAGAGCTACAAAGGCATCAAAGAGAGAATCAAGAGTTTGACTATCAAATACAGATATTACAAGAACAACTGCAGAAAATGGAACATCAGCAGAAACAGTATACAACCTTCTTGGCTCAACTACTGCAGAAACCAGGATTAGCTTCTATACTTATGCAAAAATCAGAAATCCATAACAAAAAGAGAAGATTGTTGACATCTAGCCACTTTCCTGATGATTTCAAGATGGAAATTTTGAATTTGAATACTCTGAACGAAAACCTGGGTACAATTTCAACTCCCATAATAAAGTTTGACCAGCTTGAGAAGATGGAGTCTTCCTTAAACTTTTGGGAAGATTTTCTACATGGGATCGGGGAAGCAATGCCTGAAGAATTAAATGATATTGGCTCGTTATCTCAGGCCTCTCCCATCATTGTTACAGAAATACAAGACCCTGGCATGAATAGCAGGCCTTGCTCACCTAGATCGCGTTTATCTTCGCCAAATTCAATGAATGTTTCATCCCCAGAGGTGGTTGGGTCTGCAAATTTTCTTGACATCCTTGCTATAACATCAACATGCCACAATGTTGATTTCAGGCCAAAATCTTCAGGGATTGATATGAACTCTAAGCCCGATAGTGCTCCTGCGGCTGAGGCCTTGAAAGAAATGGTACAGGAAATGAAAAATGCCGAGCCTGCAGCGGCGAATGATATGTTTTGGGAACAGTGCCTGACAGAGACCCCTGGTTTAGATGATGCGCAGGAAGTACAGTCAGAAAGAGGGGATAGTGATGGCGGAGTGAGCGATACCAATCCAGCTATTCAGAAAAAGCTTTGGTGGAACACAGATGTAGATAACTTCACAAACCAAATAGGGCGCCTCACTCCAGCTAGTTGACCGGTGAACACTTGACGTTTCAATGTTAAGATTTATACTATATAAACTTTAAGTTGGAATTACTTAGTCCTGTATTTTCTAGATATTCCAATTTTTCTTTAGCTCATTCTTGTGGTGCATATTTATTCTTTCTGATATAGCTTGTACTTAGAGATACAATAAGCTAGAGACACAAACTTCTTCACTGTTGTATGTAAATGATATCAGGTTTCCAGGAGTTTCTATTGCTGATATATATACCTTTCCTTCTTTTATAATTTGAATGTAACTTCACTGTAGTGCTACATTTAACTTATTTAGACCTTGCTAGCTTGGAATTGGTTTCCATTGACAATTTATCAGGAATCAGGAGGCTTTCCTTAGGCTTTGGTTCCGATGAAAAAAGACGATAATTTTTCCATGTATATATGTCGTTCAATATGGTCATGTTTGATTTAGAATATTTTTCCTTGTATATGTGGTTCAACATAATCGTGTTTAATTTAGAACTTTAGAAGGTTCTTCACTGCATAAGGTTGTTGAGGGTTCTGTGCAGTGCACCATTAATAGTTAGCTCTTCTAATGGAACATGTGTGGTTAATTACATACAGAATAATCACAACAGAATGAAAATTGTGTTGAAAATATTAATTAATTATACTCGTAATAATAAAATAAATTGAAAAAAAACAAAGTTATACATCGTGATACTAGTAATGCAGAGACAGACATACAAACACAAGAACAAAGCATCAGTTCCTACACTCTCAAAATCCCATCCCATTGCCATTGGGATCCTCCATCATGCCCAGAAGCACACCACATCTTATGATCCAGCTCAAAAGATTCTGAAGATCTCCCCGTGACGATTCGACAAACAAGGTAAGGAAAAGTGAGTGCACATGGTCTTGTAGCTTCTGTACAAATAATAGTCGCAGGGTCACTGTTAACATAAATTGATATAAGCTTAACATTCTCAGTAACAGCAAGAAACTGGCCTTTATGATAAATTACATCCATTAATAACGTGATCGTCCTCCTATCTATGTGAGTCGAAGTGTTAACCCCTGCCTTAAAATGGACTACTTAGCTGCTCAATTCAAAATCACGATGGAGTCCCAACGCTTCAAAATCATTACAAAACAAACAAGGGTCAGCCGACAGTACAACCTTTTTAATTTGGAAAGCCCATGAACGACCATCCACCCGTTCTTCTTTGACTGCAGCTGGCAGGGGAATGGTACGCCTGGTGAAAGGGTTAAATAAGGTAAGGACCAAGTCCTCAGTATCCTTACAAGTCAACCAACCCCCACTAGTACTGTTTTTACTTTTAATTGGTGCCCGTGAAGATTCAAATAAGTGGTTGGAAAAAAAAAAACTAAAAAAAGAAAAAAAAAATATCCACGCAGAGACGCCTATTTTATCATTCATCCAAAAAAGTCAAAAAAGTTTAGAACTTTCACATTATTAAATATGAGCATCGTCACATGCTTTAACTTATTCCTGTTTTTATATTTACTAGCCTCTCTGTACGCGCTTCTGCGCCTGCGAGAGGTTTTTTTAAAAAAAATTTAAATTTATTTTAGAATTAAAAAAAATAACGGATATTTGTGTTCAATAAAAATAGGATCCATTATCTGAATTTTCTTTTAATTTTAATTTTTTTAATATGAAAAATTGTGAATTTACCATATTATCCTCATTTAATTAATAATTTTATTTTTTAATGTTTGCATTAACCAAGGGCATTTTCTGGTATTTTGAATGTTTCACCATTCTCTGCCTTTTACTTTATATATACTAGCCTCTCTGCACGCGCTTCCGCGCTTGCGAGAGGTTTTTTAAAAAAAATAAGTAAATTTATTTTAGAATTAAAAAAGATAATGGGTTAGTTGTGTTCCATAAAAATAGGATCCATTATCTGCCTTTTCTTTTTCTTTTAATTTTTTTAAATATGAAAAAGTGTGAATTTACCATATTATCCTCATTTAATTAATAATTTGAATTCTTAATGTTTGCATTAACCAAGGGCATTTTCTGGTATTTTGAATGTTTCACCATTCTCTGCCTTTTGCTTTATATATATAGATATATTTATCATAAATTAATATATTGATATTAAAAAGCTTGTAAGAATTTCATGTCCAGAAAGTACTATTGTGTGTGGCCTGCCCTCTAGTAGAAAGCCTTGGATCCCTAGATTGTGTTACTCATATATTATTCTCTGAAATCCCTTCAACTGCAATGACTTCAAATTATTTCTAAGACTGCAGTCTGCAGTGATAAGAAATTGTTTGTAGGAAATGGCTTGGAGGTAATATCATATGTAACAGATTAGAATCTCCAAATCTTATAACAAGTAAAGGATTCCAAGCCTCTGCATGGATTTGCATTATTGATTAAAATGTGAAATTCTTTTGTAATTCTCCTATTATTTTTCTTTTTTTGGACCCACAACATAACAATACAATAGCTTGAAGCTTAGTAGAACCTACCACTTTTATGTTGAAGAATATGAGTCCCACATCGAAAACTTTACTAAATAAATTACAAAATATAATGAATGGTTCCACTCTAAAGCTTTAAAACCTCACACCTACTGGCAGGGACAGGCCTATGATTTCAAACTTGACTAGGTTAAATTTACCTTACATATAAACATACTAAGTAGATAGAAAACTCGACCTGGGATGTAGCCGAGGTTATTCAATTGGCTGGGCTATAATTTATTTTTGGGTTGGAAAAAAAAACGCCACCTGGGATATAGCCGAGGTTAGCCATGCTTATGGCCTGTCCCTGCCTACTGGGCTTTGTAGGTGGTTAAGTTTGGGACAATACCGGTGTTGCTAGTAGTGGGCCGATAGCCCATCTCTCTGAAATTTAACATGGTATCAAAATGGGTTTATTGTTTGGGCTTGAATTACTAGGCCTTTACCCTTTCCCTTTACCCAACATGTGGTGTTCACATGTTGGGCTTGAATATTTAGCCTTACCCCTTACCCAATGCATAGTATTCATTTGTTGGGCTTGAATATCTGACTTCGATGTGGTGGTCCCACATTAGGGGGCATGTTGAAGAATATGAGTCCCACATAAGAAACTTTACTGAATTAAATACAAAATATAATGAATGGTTCCACTACTAATATCACCAAGGCTTTTTTGTGATAAAACCCCACATTTATTGGGCTTTATAGGTGGTTAAGTTGAGGGGAATATCGATGTTGCTAGTAGTTGGTCATTAGCCCATCTCTTTGCAGGCTTTTGTGCACTTTTTTAAGTATCTTAAGTAGCAATCTGAATCTCAACGCCACCAAACCCAATCCAACTCTACGCTTCAACATTGCCCATCTCCCCTAAAGAGCAGAGTTGGATACGGGTTCATGAAAATACAGTTCCATCTTCACAAAATTCACATCCATAGTAACCGAAAACTGTTCAGTGGGAGGATGATAGGAACAATACCCTGTTGATAAGGAGAGTAGCCATTGAAAATGCACCGCAAAGCAATCGGGTCAAGTTTATCCTTTTTATTTTTGTGGAGATGCACAAACGCCACACAACCAAAGACACGTGGCAGCAAGGTTAAGACGGAGGGCAGTGAAGTATGCTTCTGCAACTCATCTAATGTGGCCTGAAACGCAAGGACATGAGAATGCATATGGTTCAAGAGATAAACAATTGCAGAAATTGCATTATCCCAATAACTACGAGAAACACATCTACCATTGTCAGATCTCATAATCTTAATTTTAATAAAAAACTGATTCTACACCATCTTAAGAAAGTTATGGAACATGATAGAAACTTCACCCTTTGTTCTCATTAATAAAGCCAAGTCATGCGAGTGCAGTCATCAGTAAAGGTAACAAATCATTTGAGGTCAGTAAAAGTTGTAATGGGAGAAGGGCCCCATACATCGGAATGGATTAATTCAAAAGGAAAACCACTTTTATTGGAACTCAAAGGAAAAGTAACTCTATGACTCTTGACCAGAATGTAAGTATTACACTGAAAATCCTTATCACTAAAACCATAAAATAAAGATAACATCAAACGTTGCAAATACCCAAAAAAGGGATGACCAAATCTAGAATGCCATAACCAAATATGCTTTCTTTTGTCGTCAACAAAGCCCTTGGTAAAATTCTTCTGGCCTTGACTGATGTTGCCATCTCTCCTCCTTTGTGAGGATATCTTAAAGAAGGAAGAAACATGGATACATTAGCACCAAATAGTTAAGTTGTTCCGTTACTTGCTCGACGTGCAATAAATTATTAGAGAGAGAAAGCACAAGCAATGGTGTAAGGAGAGAGACAAAGTGAGTTCTATTGTGCCAACCCCTATGACTAGACTAGAAACACCATTTTCATTGGCCACATTGCTTAAATGGGGTGTGGTATGATATTTAAAATCTTCTTGATCAAATGTCATATGATCTATGGCCCCTGAATCAATGATCCATCCATAATCGGTATGTAAACTAGAAGATTGAAATGTTGACCCGCATTACCTTGGGAACTCAAAATAGGCATACTTTCCTAAGTAGGATTAGACGGTAGGAGGGAATGATATGGCTGAACAGTTGTAGCAAAACCAGGCGGTGCATAAGGGGTCCAGTTAGCAGAGGTAGGGCTACTACTAGAAGCAGTAGGTGCGGCACCTACATGAGGGCCACCGGAGGTCGGAACATTGTCGTGAGTGCAACATCTCAAACTCTGTCTTGATGCTTCTTCTGATATTTCAAAGCGTTCCACCAATCAGGATACCCGTTGAGTTTGAAGCACTTATCTCTGTTATGTTTGGTAATATTGTAGTGAGTGCAATGGAAATGACTGGGGTTTGAGGTCTGGGAAGATTTCCAAGGCTTAGGGTTTTGATACCATGCAGTAAAATTGGTGTTTAGGCCTAAATTTTGCACACCCAGCCTAAAATTATTGGCCCACAATGATAAACAATTTCAGGCTCCATGTTTGAAGAAATTAATTATCAGCCTAAAATTGAAGAGGCTCATGCCATTTTTAAATAGCCACCAAAGTTTACCTTGTGTTTGGGCCAAAACTCTGCACGTCAGCCCATTTTTGTTAAGAGACCCATGAACAAAACATTTGGGCTTTTTCTACAGGGATTATGAGTCAAAAACCAAAATGCTGAAATAAGCCCAGACCCTTTTAGCAGATTGTGAATTTAGCCCTATTCTAAATAAACACCATTAAACCATTTTGTTAGAAAACTCACTCTACCCAAGGAGGAAGAAAGTTAGCAAAAAACTTTCTAAAAAGGTTTCTCTCAAGAAATCCCCACGTGACTTTCTGACCTTGGAAAAAGTCAAAACTTCCAACTAACACAGGGGAGGTGATGGGAGTGAATGAAAATAGGTATTACAGGAAGACTTCTCCATTTTTCGTAGCCAAAAGAAGATTAAAATCCCTTTCTATATACAGAAAAATTATGCACCAAAGCAGGTGTCATTTCCAAGAGATAAGCAGACTACATTTTCTGAGAGATAAGTAGAGAGCAAAGGAGTTGTTCATCAGAAAAAGCAAACTGACCATCATGGTAGATTGCATTCTTACAAAGGGTGGTTAGAGGATAAGAAGGGATTAGTTTTTCTTTCAAGGAAAAGCAGGAAAAAGACTACTATATGAACTGACTGTTGATGGCTTTTCTTTGCTAGAATAGATAACTTCCCCTTTTTTGTGGCATTTAAAAAGAAAGATCTTTTGAAAAGATTTGCCTCCTATTATTCAAAGATTAAAAACCCCACTCCAGCATTTCCTATAAAATAAGAGAGAGGGTGAACAAATAAAGGACAGCCAAAAAATCAATTAACACAAAAACTTTCAAAGTCATAACTGACAAACTCAAAATGATCAATTGATCTCAAAAGCCTTCAAACACTAGAGCGACCAAAGCTTAATGAGGCACAAGAAACAAGTTAGCTAGAATTCAAAACTCTTATTTCAGTTCAGTTAAGAGAAACAGTTTTACAAAGCGAGATTTCTTTCGTTACAAATTTGGTTCAGCATAAGCCAAGTGAAGCAGAGTCTGGGTTCTCACAACATGAAGACCTCAACAAATTTATGGAAAGCCCTGATAAAGCAGAATAGGTACTATAGTGCAGCTCCAGCTCAATGATCGTCAAATCCAGCCATTTCTGCCCCTTTCAAACTGAAGAGGCTCCAATTCTGCCCGTTCAAAAAGCCTTCCAGGACTTAAAATAGATTAAAGCTCTACCAAACTCAAACGTTGGTATCGATTTACAGCTGAAACTTGTCAGTTGAAGGTGTTGATAATCTAATCCAACACAAACACACTCAGTCCAGTCCGAATCAGAAGCAGCTACCTATGCAGAAATTGAAGTCCAACGCTCTGTTGTCTTTTCTAGAGTTGGCTTTTTTCTCTTTCTGAGCTTTGTAATAGGCAGTTTTGCCTAAACAGTTTACTTTCTTTTCATTTATTCTAGCCAGAATTGCCAGTTTTGTACTATGAAAAATTGTGAAAGTCCTCACCAGTCTGAGGCAGGAAAAGAACTTACTTGGGAGATATTCATTACCCAAATTCACAGTCGCTTGTTTAGAATTAGTAACTTGGGACACAAGTTATCTATTTTTAAGAAGTCTGCTAGGATTTTTATTGCTAACAGTGGCACGCTCATACACAAAAGAGAGTTGGCTTGTTGACCAATCAATGGTTTTCAAGTCAATAGGGAACTTCACCCTACCTTCACAGGATCATATCAAAAATGGAAAAACAATTGGCAAGAATCAATTTGATACCAATCGGTGCAACGAAAGCTTCACGGTGAACAGTAACAACTGGTACTACAGTTGTATCTAGATTGATAGCGAAGTCACCCATATGGTATGGAGACAAGGTCACAAGATGAACAACATACGAGTAGATGAAGGCACGACAACCCTGTAGCATAGGTTGTAGGTAGGAAATGGTAGATGAAGGCATGACAACCTTGTAGCATGGGTTGTAGGTTGACATGGGTAGGTGTGCGACACGTGCACAAAACATTTTCCATAGGGAAACCCTAGGATTTCCGCTCCGATACCATGTAGAAAAATAATATTGGAGTAGTTTCTAAAAATATATTACATTCTCTAAAAGGAGGTATTTATAGTACAATGGTGTATACCCTAATAGAGTAAAACAAGGAATGTAAATAGTCATAATCACAAGAGATATTCCTAATTATAAGATATATGGACAAAAAGGATAGAAATAAAATAGGAAAATAATGTATGGGATCATGAAGCCAAGTTTTTGCCCATTCTGTCTTGAGAAAAGATCTCTAGAAATGTGAGGGCAAAGTTTCTTTCAATTTTGTCAAGATACCAAATTTCCAGATATCTCGCCAACATAAGATACACGCTAACACAACCTTATATCTTTCACCACACCCAAAGTCCTAAAATGGTTCAAAAGCATATGGATTGCGTCCATATATTTATCTTTAAAGATGAACCTATATATCATCTTTGTGAAACCAAATTAAAATTGATCAATACATCACGAAAGCTCCAAGTATTTTCCTGTGGGCTGAGGACCTATTCTTAGGTATCACTACTACAAAAAGTGAAAAAGACGACCAGAAAACAACGACGGTCTAAGTGAAAACCGTCGTGGTTTATAAAAAGACGACGGTTCTAAAAACACCGTCGTGTAATACAACCTTAGACAACTAAAAAATGGAGTTTCAAATGGCTGTTCAAAAACAACGACGTACATAATTAAACAACCGACGTCTATTTGAAACAGATTTCCTCAGTGTAAAATCAATGCCAACAAAGAACGGCAGAAGTTATGAATCGACCGACGTAGAAAGTAAAGACGACGATTTCAATAAAAACTGCCGTTTTTACTCATAAAATAACACGACGAGGTTTTCGTATAAGACGCCGTATAATTACAAACAAATCCACGGCTTTAAAATACAAAATATCGCCGTATTAAATTAATTTACAACGACGGAAAATATAAATATATCGACGTCATTCTCGTATAGTTCTACTACGTTATCTTTAAATCGTACAATAAAATTTATCGTCGTATTTATTCATTTTATACGTCGTACCTTTAATTTTAACGGTCGTCTTAATAAGAATTTTTGTTAACAATTTTTTTCTTTGATTTTCTTATCCTACGTCGGTAGATCTACTTAATGACAAGAATTGAAATAACCACGACGGTTTATATAGAACACCGCCGACATAATCAGTTTTGTCTGAGATCCCAAGGGTTACGAAATCTTACCAGATGGAACTCTGTTCCACATCATAATCTTAACAGATGACACAGATTTGCAAATATTGCGTCGTGTTAGTTTACAAATTCTAGAACATTAATTTCCCTCATTTTAAATTTCCTCGGGAAAGAAAAATCTATTTATCACGCTTTGGAATTGAAAACTAAAACTGAAAGAATACGGGAAAAAAAACTCCATTTATAATTTAAAATTAAAATCCACGTCGGTTGTAGTACACTTAACGACGTTTAACAAAATAATCTACGTCGGTAATTATAAATCTACCGCCATCGTAACTTAATATAGACGACGAGAAAAGACGACGGTAGAACAGAAAACCGCCGTTGTTTCAGTTTCTTTAACATATCTTTCTGCAGGACTTGTGTAGTTCAAAGCATTGACAATGTCTTCATCATATCTCCCAGAAACTACTGATTCAATTGCTCATGCTTTAGAGGCCATCTGAAGCCATTTCTATTCTTTATCGCATTCTTGAAACCCATCTTCTTCTTCTGAAGCTCTACGGATAAAGGAAGAGGCTATCACAATAAATCCGACGGATCTTCTTAGGCAAGAAAATCAAGCAGAGGATCAGGCACATCTGATCTTCAGATTTCCCTGAGAAGCGAACTTTCCTTCGACAGCGAGTGGAGGCCAGGCTTGCATCTCTTTTGATGGAAAGCAAGGAGTATTCAGAAGCACTAAGTGTCCTATCAGGCTTGATCAAGGAAGTGAGAAGGCTAGTTGACAAGCTTCTTCTTGTGGACATATATTTGATGCGAGTAAGCTCAATTTCTCTTTGAGAAAACATCCAAATTATTATCTTTGAGACATGAGAGACTGAGAGAGGAAGAACTTGGAACCTTAAATGTAAACCGAAAATGAATGAAAGCGACAAATTTATAGAATAAATTTTTAAAACCAACGGCGGTCCTTACAAACAAACCGCCGTTTAAATTGTAAAATCAACGTCGGTATGATCGACGTATATTACAGAAATCCACGTCGGTAAATTAATAAAAACGACGTGTTAAATAATATACCATGACGCGAGTTATTACTTATGTACTTTAATTTTTGAGTTTACTACGACGGTACCTACAAACTACTGTCGTATTTATTTACCACGTCCGAAGTTAAATGTACCGTCGTATTTTGTAATTTATACGTCGTAGTTATATGTACCCGCCATATTATTTTTTTGAAATGGTTTTATATGTAAGCAACTTTTCGTCTACTTGACTTACACATTTGTTGTTTTTATATTCTTATTTTATTTAAATCTGTCATCCAAAAAAGAAACTTTACATATTGCAGAATATTAATTTCCTTCGTTTTAAATTTCCTCCGGAAAAAAAACTCTATTTATAACGCACTGTAATTGAAAAATAAACTGAAAGGTCACGGGAAAAAAAATTCTATTCATAATTTAAAAATTAAAATCCACGTCGGTTATATTAAACCTAACGACGTTAAATGAAATGATTCCACGTCGAATGAAAAATATTGCGTCGTTTTAGTTAAAAACGACGTAGTTAAATGTAACCGCCGTATTATTTTTTTGAAATGGTTTTATATGTAAGCAACTTTTCGACTTACACATGCACTGTTTCCAAACCCGATTAAAAATTTCAATCTCCCAGAGAAACCTTTTCGTCTTTTTTCCTTGTCAGAGCATTGTCAGAGTTTCTCATCGTCTTCCTCTCGTCTTCTTCGTCGTCTCTGAACTTAAACATCGATCATCTTCCTCTTGCTTTCATTGCACGCAAAAGGTAAGCTTTCATTTTCACTATTTTGGTTACTGTTTTGCATGCTCATACGTTTTTTGTTTGAAAAATCTTTTTACCTTTTTTCTGGCCAAAATCATTTTACTTCTTTCCAAGTTTGATAAAATATACAGACAAAGAGAGAAAGTTTCCAACTTTGAAGACAACTACATCAACTAAATAAGACGACGGTAGACCACGACGGTTCGTCAGTTGTTCTAGCGTCGTCTGAAAATTGACAAAGTTGTTTTTAAAATAATAGTCTTTTTTTATATGCTTGTTTAATTGCAGGTTTGATTTCGCTGAACAATGGTTTTTGTTTTTCCCTTATTTGATAAAATATAAAGAAAAAGAAACTAGGGTTGGTATCTAATATAGACGATAAAATATAAATAATAGTTTACCACGACGGTGTATTACTATTGACGTCGTGTGAACATATATACCACGACGTTATATAAATAATGGTTTTAAACATTTATTACGTCTGAGATTATTTCATTGCGTCGTCTAAAATCATATCATACGTCGTATTTTTTTAATACCGTCGTTTGTGTTCTTAATGTTTTCCTGAAATATTTTCACTTGCAGTTTTGTCTGTTAAAATGGTTTCTCAACAACAAACTAAGGATTCTGGCTCCAAGAAGCTTGGAATGGTAGCTCCTCAAGATAAGTCTTCGAAGGAGATGAAGTCTTCGAAGAAGATGAAGTTTGCTTCATCATCTGCTGAGACAGAACAAACCAGCCAGACAACAATCTCAGATGATTCAAAGACTGGTCGAGGTATGAGCACAATGCCTCGTGTTGTGAAGAGAAAGCTTCAGAAACTGAGGCCAATTGTTGAGTACAATAAAAGGGGAAAAGGTGTTGGCCAAGCACATATTGAGATGCAGTCGTATATTGGTGTGTTGGCACGCTCCAGGATCCCACTTGTGGACAAGAAATGGTCCCAAATCCCCAAGGATATAAAGGAGCAGATTTGGGAAGCAGTTGACATGGCTTTTGTCGTAGGCCAAGGGGGCAAGACCTCTGTTTTAGCTTCTGCTTCCAAGAAATGGAAGGATTTCAAGTCTACACTAACGAGGCATTATATCCTTCCATACACCAATGACAGGGAGAAATTAAGCCAACCCCCTGAAACATATAAATTCATAGAGAAAGCACAATGGGATGCCTTTGTAGCTTCAAGGCTATCCAAAGATTTTGAGTCTGTGCATTCTCAACATGCACAGATTAGGGAGAAACTCGAGTACAATCATCGATTGTCTCGAAAAGGATATGCTGGATTGGAGGATCAATTGGAGGAAACCATGCCTGGGGTAGAAATTGATCGATCTACCTTATGGAAGAGAGCTAGACAGGACAAACATGGTAACATCCCTGATCCAAAGGTGGCAGAGAAAGCAAAATTAATTGTAAGCCTACTATCACTCTGTTTTAAATTTTTATTAAACTGTGAATTATTCTTATTACGTCGTATGTTATATTTTTCGTCGTGTGAATGATATTACCACGTCGAAAAGTTTTTAAAAACGTCGTTAAAGGTCTAAATAGGAATCACTACTATGTTTTCTGTAATTACAGCATAAGACGTCGGTGGTTCATTTTCGCGTCGTGTGAATGATATTACCACGTCGAAAATTTTTTAAAAACGTCGTTAACGGTCTAAATAGGAATCACTACTCTGTTATCTTTAATTATAGCATAAGACGTCGGTTGTTTATTCATTTCGTCGTTTTAAATAAATAACCACGTCGGTATAACTACCGTCGTGATAAGTTATAATAACGTCGGTTTATACGTTATTGCGTCGTGTGAAATTATATAATACGTCGTTTGTACATAAATAACCGTCGTGTGTTTTTTTGTTTATCTTTTTTTAGGATGAATTGCAGAAACAAGTCTCGGAAGGCAAAGTCAGAGTAGATGGCAGCAATGATGTGCTGACCATGGCTTTGGGCCCCGAGCATCCAGGCAGACTGAGGGGAGTTGGTGCTGGTGTTTCCCCAAGGCAATATTTCAATTTGCCCAAACCACAGAGGGTGAGCTTTGACGACCGTTTGAAGGACAGTTTAAGAGTTCTCCTTCAAGAAGAGACTAAAAAGATGGAGGCTAAGGCAAGGGAAGAGGCCTTAAGGATGGAGGCTAGGACAAAACAATTGGTAGAGGCTGAG